>NC_056731.1:293147387-293247387 GCF_019279795.1 Protopterus annectens | reverse complement strand
GGCGATTTTTTGTTTGGGAACATATTGCCCTTTTTTTTTCTTTTAAGGTGAGACTGGGATGTTGGGGAAGGATAGTAGGTATATTTGGGGAGGTAGGTTTGATAGAAAGACAGGCAAGATAGACAAGACGGCATACAGGTGTGGTATGTGACACATGTGGGGGGTAAACACCTTGTACGGGGAGGGGTGTTTGGTAATTGGAAGCCCACAAGCCCACAAATGGATACAGTGGGACTGAGGTCCCAACCCATGGGCAGTCACCACTGCACCTTCACAGCCCCGAAGGTGGCTGTGCTGGGGGCTGAGCAGGAGGGGCAGGCTGACCCTCTAATTGCACCATGCAGCCCTCAAGCTGCCATAGCAGATCTCCCAATTCCTTGCAGAGCTCACTACACACCAGACCCCAGACCTGACTTCAGGTGACAGGATCCTGTCCACACCCAGGGCGGGGGGCAAGCCCCATCTTCTGAGGTGGATCCACCCAAAGGTGGTGTAGGACCAGAGGACGAGGAGGTCCTGGGGTGGGTCCCAGATGTACTGGGGCCTGGTGCCATAGCCAGATGTGGAGGAAAAGGTGGATCCACTGGGATCGGCCTTCCCTCATGTGATATGGTGTTGCAGTTTTAGAAGAGATGTTGGTTAGTAATGGTAAACACATTCCAGGATTAGTTATAACAGCATGCGTGAGTATTCCCATTAACCCAAAACAACAAATTTGGAACATTTGCATAGCAAACAGAACAGATGCATATATGGAACCATAGATGGCATTACACCAGCATGCAGGTTACATTGATAGCAACAGGCCACCAATGATAGTATTTGAACAGGGAACATTAATTGGAATACATTTCAACATTTGTAGAACAACAGGACATATGTACCAACAGTAGGTTTGGTGGAAAACTTACCCATTCATTTATGTGTTTAGATAATTGGTGAAGATAAGGTGGGGGAGAGAGAGAGATGTCAGTTAACAAATGTAGATTCTTGCAGTGGTCACAGCTTTAATGATCATTGCTCTACTCATTACTCTATAGGTATTATTACAACTATTGCGTTGGGTCGGGCAGTGGTATGTTTGTACACAGTATAATTACAGCCTTCTTATAGCTACTTTATACTTTATCCTTTATCTTACCTGGAAGACCTGTGGAGGGAATGTTTGTTAATACTACCTGACTGTTTCTACCCATATTCACATAGTCAGGGTTACATAAGTGCACTCATACTCTGTGTGTGCCTGTGTGTGCCTGTGTGTGCCTGTGTGTGTGTGTGTGTGTGTGTGTGTGTGTGTGTGTGTGTGTGTGTGTGTGTGTGTGTGTGTGTGTGTGTGTGTGTGCGTCTGTGTGTGTGTGTGTGTGTGTGTGTGTGTGTGTGTGTGTGTGTGTGTGTGTGTGTGTGTGTGTGCTACTGACATACTCTGCCTTGATTTCTATTGAGTCACCCTGGTTGATGGTAGCAGGGACCAGTAGCTGTGACAGCATGACACTTTTGAACATTTCTTGGGGGAGACCACTTGGTGTATGTACTTATCTTGCTGTCATTTGCAACCTTGGGGTTGGACTGTTGGTGTTGGAGACAGTATTACTACAGGCTTCTTATAGCTACTTTATACCTTCTTTCACCTGGAAGATCCATGGAGGGAATTTATGTTAACACTACCTGACTGTTTCTACACATATTCACAAAATGCTACTTGAAATTATGCATACAGCTTACTACCCCTCCCGAGATTCGTACCATGGCTGTTTCTGCTAACAATACAAAATGTTTGTGTTTCATCAGAACAAGCTATTGAGAAATTGCTGTCACTTCTTTGAATGTTTTCTTTCTGATTGTACAATCTGACCTTGTGATCACAACATTCTTTTATATGCATTCTTATACATACATTTTGACATAGCACAGTGTGGAAAACAGTGGTTAACAGAAAACAATGGTTAACACAACATTACTATTCTGATATCAGATCTTGGTGCATGAAACTTTCCAGTCATACAATAACCAGAGTAAACACAAACAGTCTGGGGTTTTCACATTAATTGACAGGTAATTACACTTTTATTGATATATAACCTGTATGTCACTATTACTCTCCTACTGGCTTCTTCAGTCACTAAAAAACATACCTGTTTTTAAATACTGCAAGGTAACATTCTACTACGTTTTGTTTATTTGCACTTCATAATAGCAGCTAGATTGTTACTCACCAGCTTCGCAATGCAGCCTTTGCAGCCTGCTGGTGTGGGCTTCCAAGTTCACAACCCTCTCATCTGCAGCTGTACAGTACATAAGAGAAAACATTTATGCATACCTATCAATCGCACACACAGGCTGGCCTATGGAGAACACTTATTTTGACTAATACTTACGCACGGCTGGAGCTTTCCCTGCTCGGGCATCTTGGACACACTGGTCCAAAAGGTTCCTCTTCCTCCACGTCAAATTGGCAAAGTGGTGCTGGACCTGCTCACCAGTCTGAGGGATGCCAGTGGCAGTGGTGTGATCTTGGGGAAGTTGGTCCCAGGCCTTCACTTTGTAGTGGGAGCCCTGGTACTGATTCTGCAGCAGTCACCCTTCATGGTCTTTAATGAGGACTCCAATCATGACCCTGGACTCTTGAATGCCCCAGAGCTGCACCTGCCATAGTGTCTACATTGGGGAGCTATAACTGGTTATGAGCTGTATTCCTGGCTGCGTGGTTTATATAGAGCTAATTTCCTGCCCTTTACCGTGATTGGACAATTTTGAAACTGCTGAGCTAAGCTAAGCACCGGGCAAACTTGCTTAGCTAAGATAACTATTGCTTAAAGGGGTAGATGCTTAGCCATACTTACCAGTGCGCAAATCCGCTTAGCTATGCTAAATTGTGCTTAAACTTTAAATTTCATTGACACCTCATGCTTAGGGCTGCTAAACTACCCTGGTTAGCATATACATAATAATATTCACTGCCTATTTATGAAAAATACTTTTTAGTTGTGTTTCACATATGAAAATGTAGGGGCTGCTGTGGGGCTCAAACCGGAACTGATTACATGCTGGGCGAATGCTTTAACCACTATGCTATTCCAGTTTTGCTATTAAAATTGTGTATATTCCTATTTAGCTTATTTTGATGTTTAAACTCTGCTATGCATAGCTGCATGACGGGCAAACCTGCTCAGCTATGCTTAAACTTTATTGCACACATGAAAAAAAAATAAGGAATATATTTTAAATATTGCTGTTTCTAACTTAGAACATTGATAGAATGACAAGCTTTGGATTAGCATGTATTTTCTGAGGCTGTAGAGTCTTATACTCAAATATGTGTCATTATTTAATGACGTCAATTCACAGCTATTTGCCAGACAGGTGCAGATTTTAGGGGAACACACCAAAAATATGAAGTGGTAATCTGGACATTCTGTGAAGATCTGTAAAGTTAAGTGGTATGGCTGTCTCTTATTTTCTCCACAGACACTAAAATGTCTGTGGAGACTTTCATTCATTTTGAATTGCCAAATGTCAGTTCTCGAGTGCAGGGGGTGTGTGTATTGTGAGAGTACTGCTCTCGGACACGTCCTCTGCACTTGAACACAGAACCATGTCTGTTTTAGAGCACGGCAGTGCGCCTTCATACATATGCATGGTGCAATGCTGTGCTGCATGGGAACAGTCCCTTCCATGCAGGAATAAGCTATTCCTGCATGGAAGTTTGCTGAATCCTTGTGTAAGGTTTTTAAAGAAACAGGGATGAAAGTAGTTTGCACACTATTAGATTTAGTACTTCAAAATATTTATTTTTTATTTTCAGGGTGAAATTTATCACCAGGTCACATGTTGCAATATGTGTAGCTATAACCCATTATGTGTTAATTGTGTCCTCTGTTTGCGTGAACATTTGTTTGTAAAGCATTGGTCCTTTTGGAAATATGTACAAAGTTTTTTTTCAAGATTTTGGATGACATTTTTATTTTGGGAATGGTAATACAAATAAATTAATACAGGTTATTAAATACTTGAATAGGACAACATCCTTCCAAATGTTTAAAGTCAAATGGTCTGATATTTTTATTAATTTTCTGTATTAAACTATCACTTTAGGTAAGATCAAAAAGGTATCCATTTCAACTTTGAACAGGGAAAACTCATATTCCAATTCATTGTTACATTTGCGAACAACCACCCATTTTTGCCATTAAAGTATAAATGGTTAAAATATAGTATATAGTCTCAGAGGAAGACGAATTTAAGGAACAGTTGGAATTGTTAAAGGATGGACCTTCCAGGAGAATAGAGGCCCTTCTCCTGATTGTAAAATGGCTGTGATGTCACCATTCTCCTCCAAATCATCAGGTGGTATTCATAGTCCTGTTATTCACATAAGTGCAAGGAGAACTGGTAAAAAGCACTGCAGATCCTATATGCAAATTGGATAAGTGAGAATGAATGGAGCTGATTACAGAAAATCTCAGTCATACACTAAAACACCCATTTAAAAACCCTCGAGAGATTTACCTGTCTCCAGTGGAGTAAAATGGGTTAAAACTGGGGTGATTATTTGCGGTAGAATCTATATGTATATAAAGTCTTGATTTATTTTGGCTACTTTCATTATGTGTCAGCATGTGTGAGCCTGTGCACACTTTTTTGAGATAATTTAAGACAATCTGTGCTCAATGCATCTATCCAGCAGTAAACTAAAATAACTATAACGTTTTGTTTATTGAATATAAAAGTTTCCTTATGTGGATATTCTGAATAATCTTTTATAAGGTTGGAAAAGGGAAAGACAGGAAAGGCAAAATGAGGGGGTAGAGAGAAAGAGGACAAGGAACACAGAAGGTAGCTATGAAAATGGTTAGATTGGAGGAGGAGGTGAGATAGAAGAGGCACTGTGTTTTTATAGGTTTTAGGGAGGACAGACCCCCACCCCCATTTTTTCAAATTACTTTTATAAGAGGGAAGTTGGGAAAGGAGTAAGAGAAGATGGTGAAGGCTTACAGAGGAGTTAAGAAACTGGCACAACATAAGAGACAGACAAGTCAGACAGGAACAGTTGGTTGTTCTGACACTGGTGGGCAACACAAGGCATGCACATGACAGGCAGACAGACAGACACAAAAGGAGGAGAGTAAGGAGGTCTGAAGCAAAGTTCACATCACAGTCCAGAGGACCTAAATTATTCCCTCTCTCTGGTGGACCTTGAAATGGGATCCCTGAGGGTGTGGCAGATTCCAATGCCATGATAGCCAGTGTTGATCAAGTCAGCGAGTTTTATACATACATCTGTATATATATGGTTTACATGAGACGATTGAAGCTAAAATTGACCTCTACATTGTCAACTCATATCATCAAGTCATCAATACAGATGATCAATAATTGTGTGATAATGAACAATCCCCAGGGAAGGGGAAAATGCTCCTTCCCTGGAGTTAGTGTGTGTGTGTATATATATATATATATATATATATATATATATATATATATATGTGTGTGTGTGTGTGTGTGTGTGTACACACACAATGATAGTTATTCTTATGGGTAAGAAGCTGTTGTAGCACAGTTTAAGTAGTCATTATTACTGCTGGAAATGCATAACTACTATGCCAAAAATATAGCACACTGGAGTGTGACTGAGGCGTACTTGCCAGTTATGCACATTCACAGGCTCATTTCCAGACAACTCAGCTCAGCCCTGGCCATCTGCGTGCATTTATGCCTACAATAAAATATACACATTTGCACAGCAGTGCAATTCATAGAGTTCATTACTGCTTAGTCTTGTTTGCATAACAAGTTCTTTAATCAGCACCTAACCTACACCAATTTACCCTGAATCTGCAATTTTCGACTGCAGTGAGCCACACACATCAGTGAGAGCCTTGGAAAAGTACAAACTGACTGAAGATATTTATATAATAGTAATAAGCAAAGATTAGTAAGAAAACAAGTATTTTGGTACAATTCAGTCAACTCTATTGAATAGTAATTTTTTTCCACCAGTAAGACATGACAGTTTTGCTATCATTTTCATGGTTTATTTATCGTATGATTGGATATGTGTAAGGTGTCATTTTTACTTCTGTCTGCACGAGCGAAGAAACTTACTGCTGACCATAGAAACTGTCAACAGTTATAGGAAAGGTTAACAGTAATAGGAAAATGACTTTAAGTAATTCATGACTTACATTAACTTATGTACTTCTAGATGTTAACAGTAAACAGTTACAGCTACATGTTTCACAAATGCACTACACTTTAACATAACAAAGTAGTATGAAGCTTATCAAAATCCACAACTCAGAAGTTATCCTTATTGTGGTTGCATGATATTTTTAATAAACGTGCATGAAAGAAGCATTCATGACTGGGAGACTGGTTTACTTTTGTCCCAATATGTGCTTGCAGGTTACAAAATGCTGTGGCAACACAGGGAATTAGACAGATGAGTGTCAACTTTAGTCCAGAGGAGAAATACACCCTTACAGATGCTCTGAGGATATATGGGAGATATCTCTTTAGTAAAGGGGACCTACAGTAGGCAGAGCAAGCTAAGGCATGGACTCAAGTAGTGGTTTATAGTAATTCTGCTAGGAGAAGGAATTGCTCCTTATAAGCTGTGCAAGGGCAAAGGCTAGGCAGAAGGCAATTGCTCATAGCAGCAGACACTGCAACCTTTAACACCAGATAAGAAGCATCTTCTCTCTACAATGTGTGATGAGTGTGACACAGATTAACATGCTAATGGAATCATCACAGATGGTTTAGATACCAGTACTTCAGCCCATTGCAGCAACTGCAGACATATAGTGTGAAAAGTTAGTGTGTAGCTAATTATAGTATGTTATGCTGTGAAGTACTGGTCATTATACCTGTCTTCATATAACACTTAACATTTATCATCATCAGGTGGGTCATCCACATCAGGTCTGACCAAAAGACAGCCATCTTTGCATGGTACATATGACTATCATGTGTTTCCAGATAAATAATTTCAGCTGTCAGTCACAGGTTTAATTAACCATATGCTCACATATTTCTTCCCAGGGTCAGCACCAGAAGCAGCCACATCCCATGCTTCAGCACAGCAGGCTGACGTTGACAGTAGAATGACTGTCAACGATGATGTTATAACTGTGACAAAGCCTGAGGACAGTGGCACACAGCCACAAAGTGTACTGGCTGGACCACATTCTCTGCTTTAGGTAGATAACTCCATAGGCAATGACAGATCCTTATGTACTCCGAAAAAAATAAGCGATGACATTAAAGTGGGGGGACACAACATAGCTCAATACCTGTTTCATGCAAACAGACAGAACATCTTGAAGAAGAGACTACAGTTTCACAGGTAATACTACCCATTGTCACACCTGTACAAAGGAGTGACAGTCAAAGATGATTTCCAGTTAGCTCCTGGCACACACATGATCTTGAGACAGCACTAAATATGCCAAGACATAGCTCAGGAACAGGACACTGCTACTGTGAGTTGGGTAGAGATGGTTAGTGTATTGCACGTTATATGTGAAGAATTTCACCTGTACACAGGAATGGTGGGGGCAAGGGACAATGCCATGGTGATCTTCATGTACAATGTGGTTGCACACACATCCATGTTCACCTCCATATACACACTAGTGAACACTTATCAGACACATGTTAGAAAAACAAGTGGATCTGGGAGGTCTGCTGTCTGCACACACAGAGTGAGTAGGTTGGGCCCCATATGTATCTAAAGAAAGTAGTACGGAGATGCTACACAAAAGAAGGCAGCAAGACCATGTCAGACTTCAACAGTACTTGGTAGAACCTCTCAGTTATGATCTAGGCCCTGTAGTACTGTTTGATCAATGTCTAGAAGTTACTATTCATCTAGAAGGTTCCAGTATTGCAGCAACTCAGCATTAAGCTCTCGTGCCAGTAGTTGTTCATAGTCTATAGGAGCATCACCCACACTATCCTTAGGGGACATTTTGTATGATACCTTTGATATATGTCACATGTCATATTTCATAAAGTAAAAGTCAGCAGTCACTCAAAAACTGCTGTCCAAATATGAGTGTGCATGCATAATTCTTCCTTAAATCTGAGAAAATTTGATGAGATAATACCAAAAAAGAAAAAAAAAAAACATTACAGTGCACAAACTGTGTTCATTGCAGGCAGAACTTTTATAACACCCAAATGAATATGTTAAATAAATTTTCTTTGCAGTACTACCAGTAAAACTATCACCATTGCCACTTAATCCTGAGCACTCTACAAATGATGGCTTAACTTACATTCTGAAGCTACAAGTGTGATAAGAGACTTAGGGACACAGGTGGACAGTGGTCTCACCTTCGATAACCACATTGCCACAACAGTTAGGAAATCCTTCTATGTGGCACACCTCATTAGTAAGGGCTTGTCATCCAGAAAAAAGGAGGTCATTGTCCCACTGTACTCATCCCTCATTAAACCCATTATAAAATACAACGTCCCATTTGGTATGTACCTCTCAAAAAAACTGCAACCAACTGGAAAGGCTGCAGAAATACCTCACTAAAAGAATCACAGGCCTAAAGCAGATGCCCTATGCTGACCATCTAAAAAAACTCCACCTATACTCTGTCGCATATCGTCTACTCAGAGGTGATCTCTGCTTAACATACAAGGCCATGTCAAACTGAGATCTGCTGGACATGCTACACTTAAAGAAGTCCCAATCCCTCAGAGACACACGGTCCAGGAATCTAAACCTTGTCATCACAATGAACAAAACATGCTGGAGGGATATGTTCCTGAACCAGAGACTCCCCAGACTCTGGAAATGACTGCCCATACATATCAAGCAGAGCGCCTCTTTGGCCCTCTTCAAAAGGAACCTTGATGATTGGATGGGAGATAGGAAATTCACCCGGGGATCATGTCAGTCACCCTGCTAGACAGGGGTCCAGGGAAGTAAATACTGTGGGAAGAAATAGCCAGGGAATTGTTATGGCTAGGCTTGTATAGGCCCTAGGGCCGATAACCTAGTACCAACCTATGAACCTATAAACCTAGAATTGTGGACTAGGCAGCACCTCTTTGCCTGCACTAATTTATACTGTGCATGGGCCTGCTGCAGAGTTTTCTGAACTACTGCCATCAGCTGGTCACTGTCACTATCATTGGTAGTGAAAAGAACATCACTATCATTGGCAGTGAAAGGAACAATTGTGTGAGCTGCACTGCCATTATGGGGCAGTTGCACACCAGACCAATGTATAATCATGTTGTGCAGAATACAAAACATGGCAAACATCCTGCATGATGTAGCAGGGTCAAATGAAGAGCACACTCAGACTCATCCAGGCAACAGAAATGGGCTTTCAGCAGGCTAAACATTTGTTTTGGGCTGGTAGGGGCAGGTCTTTGAATTCTTACAGCAATGAAGTGGTCCTCAGCAGCTCTCCTGGGGGTTATGGATTGGTATCATTAGCCAAGTTTCCAGTGAGTAGCCTGCATCATCTGCAAGAGAAGAAAGGGTGAGGAGGCACAAAAAAGGGAGAATTTGACTCAATATTGCATTTTGCAATCTTTACATACGTAAATCATTATGATTACAAAAAGTTTGCTCTTACCCATACGGTACCTATGGGGAATCCTGTCATGCAGGAAGAGGCAGCATATTGAGCTTGTGTGCCAGATATGAGGACTATGGGCACTATCAGGATGCTGGGCCAACACATCAGTGGTGCATCCTCATGCATCACTCACTTCCTGGCCATTGTTGGAATGGTATCCCTTCCTGGTATGATATCACTAATCCTGTGGTCTAGATGAGGGCCTAATGGCAACATGGGTGCAATCCATTTGCTCCAATTACCTCAGAAAACAATGCCATGCATAGTGCTGGATTGGTTCTGAGGTCACACATGGAAATAGATGTACTGATCCACATCTGCTAAGAGTATGTCAAGGAAATGCTGAAGCATCCTTAAGGCAGACCCCTGTGAGATATCCAACATGTCCCCACTTTGTCTCTGGAAAGCCCTTCTGGCATTCACAGGCACAGAAAGACCATGCACACCCCCCAGGTCTCACTTGTGAGCCACACAAACTCACTAAAGCCTGTACTATGTCCTTATCACCTCTAAATCTAGCAAGAATATTTGGTCTGCAAAGTTAGAATAAGTTAATCTTTGTTTTTAGCTTCACCTTCTTAACTGGTGGATGCCACTGGATGACAGCAGTTTTGATTGGCTTTTACAAGCAGCTCACAACTGGAAGCAACCAAGCTAGCAGCTACAGAAAGCATTTTCATGGACTGCAAAGTAGATGGAACAGGTGTAACGTTGATTTTAATAACGCTTTTGCTCATGGCACTGCTGCACATAAAAAAATGACTATGAATCATACAAAGGCAGGAATGCTGCCTTATTTATATAAAATAGTTGCAGAGTTTTCAGTCAGTCCTCATTTACATGTCAAGAGTACCTCATTTGCTTAAGTTCTTCCAAATGACATTAACACTGCTGAGCTTAAGTGCAGCTGCTGTCTACGAATCACTCCTTAGCTGAGCTTAGGCCCAGCTAGCACAAATTTCGGCTATGTCTAATGGCAGCAATTATAAATACCACCCATAATGTTTAGGTCTAATGCTTCTATCCCCTGCTTGAGGCTGAAACAAATGGGCTGACTGGCTATGGACTTGGTGATAACCATACATCCCTCATTAGATGACCACCAGAAGAACATGGAGATACATTTTGCAAAGGTAGCATTGCATAATATATATCACCCATAAAAAATAAAATGAAATGTTTGTTTTTCTGAAGAACACATTTGGCAAGTCAGTGGGAGGAGGGAAATCTCTTAGACTAAGTGAAGAGAATGATAACGTACCAGGTCCAGCACACGAGAAGTGGGCATTTGGTATGATCATTGGCCTGAAAATCTCTGTCCGCATACAGCAACCCAATGATGTCCTGGAATGTTACTGAAGAGCATGCCGTGCCTTTAGTTAATTATTCACCCTGAAACAAGTGCAAACATTTTGACTAATACACTTCAATCTATCAAAAAATAAGAGACTTTGCACAACCCTAACTCAGTTACTCTTTCAGTAAGAATGCTTAAATTCTGAGCTAAACAATGTAGTAAAAATGCTTAAATTCCAAAGCTAAACAATGTAAATTTCAAGAAATAACAAGACAGTAGTACTTCAGAAGTTAGCTACAAGGCACTTAATAATTTTTGAGACCCTTGTCAACTAACACTATTCTAACTGAGGGTCTACAAGGAGCAAGAAATATTAAAGAAAAATAATTTCTTACCTGTAAACAATATCTGTTGCTGTGATTAGATATATGTGTGTTGCTGTTAGAAATGACTACAGCTGCCTTTCCTATTTTCACACTATTTTATATGCCTGTCATTTGCTGATAGATCTGTTTAACTGGCAGGACTGATTAGCATAGGGGGTCATCTTCAGTGGCAGTTTACATGTATAGCACTGTGAAATTAGAGGGCCCAAGAGGAAGGATACCTGAAGTCGAAATTACATATTGAAATGTGGTGGAATTAAAACTATGGACATAAGACTTCAATATAAATAGCATCTGGCGTGAATTTATTTAATTACTGTGCATTTCATTTACATAATTGGCAGAGTTAATATGTAAAGAGATGTCTTGCTCTGACAGTTTAAATATACAACATACAGTATGTGTTGGCTTAATATGTAGATTAGTGACAACATAAGTTCAGCATGAAATGGCAGTACATCACCAATTTTCATATTTAAATGTGGCTATTTTAAACAATTTAATAAAGAGCTAAATGTGTGATTAGTTATGATTTGTTAATTTTAAGTCTTCTTAAGGTTAACCAGCTATACGGAATCAAATGTGATTAGTCATAAATTTCATTTTGAAGAAAGTATGTCTAACATGTCGCAACAGATATGCCATTAAATTACTCATAGACACTACAGTTACAGATTTCTTGCGCAGAAAATGTTTAATAGAAGTCATCTTATTCTATCAAATCTCCATCAAAATACTGTCTGTATCTAAAACCTTTCTCTGATTAGGGACCTGTACCCAGATTGTATTTGGCTTTGCTCACGATTTTTCAAAAAATAGGTTGAAAGATAAGAATGAAAGCATTGATGTTGTAGAGTGCCATTGCCTAACTTCTATGCCCTGGCTGGGCCCTCAGCTTTGTATCCCTAAGGAGCCCCGGACTCTGCTTTTCATTATTCTGATGTGCTGGGCATGGTTAGTGCACACCTCAGTGTTTGGTATGCCATTTTTTTCGTTCACCATGACTTATGGATTGGGTGTTCAGTCCTTCCCTGATTATGCTATGAATCATATGGGTGGTCTAGCGTAAGTCAATGGTCTTCTCTAAAGTGTCCGTAAAGTTGATGGGAATGCCCTGTATTTACTTTGTTGGCCACTTCCATGATAAAACATGTTAGAAAGGGTGCACACCTTATCATTTCACATCTGATATGTAAATAAGTCTTTTGCTTTGACTGCCTATACCATGCTGTTACCTGGTTAGTGACTCTATTCTGTTAAAATGGCTAGTATATCATTGGTCTACATGCTTTCCTTAGATGCCTTATTTACTGTCAACTGAATACAATAATGGTCTCTTCTGTCACTCACACTTTGTTCTAGAAACCCACTTCTTAGACATGTTGTCCTGTGAAGTGCAACTCCTTTATTATGAAAAGTTAATTCCATGCAGAAGACTGCAGGGCACTTTCAAGGCTCATCTTCTTCTCTAAAGTGTCCGTAAAGTTGATGGGAATGCCCTGTATTTACTTTGTTGGCCACTTCTGTGATAAAACATGTTAGAAATGGTGCACACCTTGTCATTTCACATCTGATATGTAAATAAGTCTTTTGCCTTGATTGTCTATGCCATGTTGCTTCATGTAGCTACTTGTACTTTTTCAGGAATGACCTCGCTGGAGGCACAAAGCACTGAGCCTTAGCACACAAACAACTGTATTTTAACTCATTATTTTTTGTCACCGTTTTACCTTTATCTCATAACTCTTGGACAGTAGAGGTCATTAAGAGACTTTTGGTGAATGTTCATGTCAGTGACAGGGGACTGTGCTATTAAGGAGGTGCAATGCATTTGTAATCCAATGGATCATCATGGCAAAACTGTGGCTTTTTACAAGTTATCTTAACAGCTGGCAGTATTTGTTCATTTCATTCCTATACAGTCATTAGTAAATGATTATGATATCCAAATGGGTTGGCATTGAAGTTTGGGTGCTGTCTTTACAAAACTCATTTTCTAGAACTAAAATTCTGAACCAGTGGCTGGTAATCAAGTATCTCTCTAAACCTTTATACAAGTACTGGATAAATTTCCAGACCAAAGAATCTCAGTGATCAAGACATAATTTATTTCATCTTTCATTTAAGAGCATTATAGAAAAGTGATGGGCCTTTCCATATCACCTGGGAAACTGTGCAATAAAATGGTACAAATTCCATAAGGTGAAACATCACATGCTAGCCATATAGGCACAGCTTGATTAAAATGTGTCAGCATTTCATACCATATGATCAAGACCCTTGTTGCTTTGAAGGCCCATTCATAAGAGTCCGGCTATTACAATGCTAACCATTCTGTAATACGGCATTCACTGAATGTTATTCCATAGAAATTATAGTCGTCTATTTATTAGTTTGAGGTTTGTTTGAGTTTTGTTGATTGGACTGGTCCCATTAGACTATGGCCTGTTTTCAGAAAATAGTTAAATGGTATTTGTATAGACTATGGATATTTTGGCCAGGACAACACCTCCTACAGATTGTTTGTGTCTTTTGGCTTTTCCTGGTTAGGGGTCGCCACAGCGGAACTCCGGTCCGCTAATGATTGGTAGTGGATTTTTACGTACTGGGTTACCAGCCCTGACGCACAACCTTCAACGAAGGCACGCCCCATTCACTTATGCCTCCACACATAAGACGCTCTAGCTGAGAATCGAACGGGACAACGTCTTGCTATGAGGTGACAACGCTACCGCAGCACCACCACCGCAGTGTCACAACACCTCCTACAGATGATAAATGGAATTTTCTGAACCCCATGGAGAATGTTTCTATTGTGCAAAAATGAAGAAAAACGGGTTGTGGATGGATAGATTAATTAGTGAATTCCCTTTATCACCAGTAGAGGGTACTGTTCTTTAGTAGTTCTTTGAGGATGAGAATGGCACTGGACTGCCAGAGAGGAATGCTGTTGGGAAGCAGTAGTTCTAAATTTTGGGAACATTTTTTTCCATGTTTACAATAATCTGGAGATGGAGCAAGATGAAATATTTGTTGTGCTAGAAAAAAATATTATATGTTTGACCAACTGTGTTCTAAAAACAGAGCTTCCTGAATCTGCTTGGGCCAATCTGTTGCAATGATTCCAGTGATGATGTGACTGTAGAAAAGTCTGTGGAGTCTAGAAGGGATATTTCTTTACAAGAAAAGAGTGCTATAAGACAAGAAAATAAGAGTTTATGAACAAAAAATCTGTACAAAAAGATAGTAAGGGATTCAGAAAGGTACCACAATGTGTACACCTCTGTATGCATAGCATGGTACCCTTCTCTGATTCAGCAACCACCCTAGCACAGTGCCTGCACAGTCTGCATCTAAAAAGACATGCATCATCAAGTAGGGCTGGTCCTGCAGCCATGCTGAATGCTAATGAGGCATTCCACGGGTAGATGCATTTGCGAATTGGCCATGTGTTCTCTCCCTGAAACTGCCTTCAGGAAGGAATCAACACAAGCAAGCAATTCATGAAACTGCACAGCTGTGTAGATCAGGATGGCCATCCCCACCACATTGCAATATTGAGCAAAGCAAAAAAAACAGTGTTTAGCCAACTGTCACAAACTTGGGGGGGGGCAAGTAGACCAGCAGGGAGTGTTCTTAAAGTGTAGCAATGGCTTTAATTGCAGTATAGGGATATGGAGTGGTGGGATGAACTAGACACCAGGCAATGCTCTTAAAGTGCTGTAATGGCACTGACAGCAAAACAGGGATGAGGGAGTTGGGGTGGTGTAGTAATCCACTAGACACCAGGAATTACCATGATCAGAAGTGGAGTAACAGCACCAACAGCAGTAAGGGAATTGGGGGTGGGGGGATACATTAGCCAACAGAGTATAAGTCCTGTAATGACTCTCAACTAGTACGAGGGTGGGGAAAAGCAGGAGGGCAAAGAGGTTATGGACTGGTATGGGAAATGTGGTGTGTGTGTGTGTGTGTGTGTGTGTGTGTGTGTGTGTGTGTGTGTGTGTGTGTGTGTGTGTGTGTGTGTGCGTGTGTGCGTGTGTGTGTGTGTGTGTGTGTGTGTGTGTGTGTGTGTGTGTGTGTGTGTGTGTGTGTGTGTATGTGTGTGTTCATGTTGTGTGTACCTGTGTATGTGGGAGAATGACTGTAGGGGAGTTCATGTTGTGTGTACCAGTGTATATGGGAGAGTGATTGTGGGGGAGATGTTGTGTGTACCAGTGTATGTGGGAAAGTGACTGTGGGGGAGTTCATGTTGTGTGTACCTGGGTATGTGGGAAAGTGACTGTGGGGGAGTTCATGTGAGTACCTGTATATGTGGGAGAGTGACTGTAAGGGAATACCACTGCTTGTACATGGCATCTGTTTACTACCATGGCATGTAGCAATGAACTGCACATCATGGTAGTTCAGTTCAGAGACATGCAAGTTATCTGATAATGAGGTCTTTTCTTGTCTACCATGTCTTTGAATCGGAAATGGGCACATTATGGGTGAAGGGCCTTTTTAGTAAAAGCTGCATGGCTCATGAAAGGCCATTTAATGAACCACTGACAGAATATTTGCACAAAAGTGCAACAATCTAAAGTGGAATGAGAGCTTGCAGTAAAAAGACATGTTCTGTACATAATTTGCCAGAGCACCATTAAATGGGTATGCTTTTTGGAAAATAAAGTGAACAAATGCCTCTCAAATGTACAGATTTTCACAGAATATCCAGATTTTTGCCTCATATTTTTGGATTGTTCCTCATAAGAATTGTGTTTTTTTTAACAAATCACTGGGTGGATATAAGGATTAAAGTCACTAAATAATGACAAGTATTTGCGTTTCAGACTTCATATCATCCAGAAAATGCATGCTAACACAAATCCTGTTATCCTAGCAAGTCTATAGGAGCAATATTTAAAATGTGTCCCTATTTTTGGCCCTTTGACCCCCCCCCCCCATTTTGTCAGGCTTTGTCCAAATTTCTTGAGCTAAGAGGTTGAGAGGTATGAGAGAACGTGATTCAAGAAGTGACTATGGAAGATGTAAGATCTTAAATTAATTTATGTTTGAAAGTGCTTATGACTGAAAACTTTGAATCAGAACAGTTTTGGAGAGATTTATTAACTCATACTGAAAAAAAGAAATGCTAAGAGGAAATTTCATTATATAAAATGTGACCCTTAAAGGAGTGTTGAAAGTGCAGGTGACTTTTCAAAGTGAATCTTCAATCCAATTTTAAGTAAGAGACAGTTGCAGTGACATTAATAAGTAGCTGGAGGGCTTAAAATCAAAAATAAAAGAGGATGGTAGACTGGTAACTGGGAACCGAATGCTATTCCTTCTTTAAAAAAATAATAGACTGTAACATATTTTGAAAATTTTGTCTTTTGAGGAGATAAAAGTACTGTAAAATTTGTGAAACAGCCTAAATACCATTATCCTTGTGGCAAAAAAGGTCATTCAAATAAAGTCTGTGGAGGAGAAAAAGCAGATGAGGAAGATGTGGAGAACTGGGATAACATAGCACTCCCAAAATATTTGATTGATGCATGACCAATAACACAAACAGTGCCTCAGTCTCAACAACTAAAGAACCCACTTATATAAATGTCATCACAGTAATATTTTTGTATTAAAGCAAGCCCTCTTGCATGCAGCTATGTTGGAGAGCAGACCCTCCACATTTCCAGACATAACTGTATTATATGTAAGTATATATACACACACACACATATATATATATATATATATATATATATATATATATATAAAATAATCAGTTTGAAGTTTACAGTTTTTAGCTGGCTTGCGAGATTACAGACTGTCAAGATGGATTGCATTTAAATCTTCCAAACACTAGATGGCATTGTGATACTACTTTGCCTAGGAATGGTTGGTGATACTCCCTCTTGAAACATCAAAGGAAGAGTTGTCATTGCTCATGGATGTGTTTATAAAAGTTTTGTAACTTAACTGCTTTTATAGTCTGATGAAGTTCCAAATAAAACAGTTGTTGCTCACGACCTTCTGCCTTGGATTTGTATAGCTGACATTAGAACCATACAAGTTACCTTAGCTTTTTAGTTACACTTTTTTTCTGCTGGCATGCCCTGTCAGTTTATGATTATAAATCTCTTAGTGTGCAGGACAGTAGTCACTATGGCCAGTAATTTCAAATACTACCACTGTTTTTTTTTTCCTTTTTGCTTTCTTCACAACTTGAAACACAAGCCTCCATATCTTTGTTATTTTCTCTATCTCTTCCAGTGTTTAGGGTTTTAATGCTGTGGCACAAAATGACCCCTTTCCTAAGTCAAGGCATCATTTAAAATGATGGAATCAGTAATGCTTCAGTACTTGATCTTTGCCAAAAGTATTCTACTTATCACCAGCAAAGTCCCAACACCGCATCCCTCTGTAGCTCATATAGGAGTATCTGTATTAGTAATTCATTCAAATAGACCTGGAAATTCTCTCTCTGCTCACTTACTCTCAGGAATATAGTAGCTATGTGTGTGTCCTTGCTCCTTGGTGCTGTGTACTTTGCTTGCATGTCTTGTTATTTCTATGAGCATGACCTGATGTTCCCAAGATGAATGTGCTTAGCCAAATGCAATCTGCAGCTTTGTATGGTTTCTCCCTTTTTTTAATTCTCCAAATGTTTTTGTGTTTCTAATACTGTGAAAGAAATGGATCCCATTCCTAAGTCATGGTATGATATGAAATGAATACTGCTTCAATCTTTTTTTTTTTTTTTTTTTGTCAAGAGGTCTCTTCTCAGTACCTGCAGTGTACCCAGGATTGTTTCATTCTGCAGTTTACATGGAGTGACATGTATTGCATATTTGTGTATGCTTTAAAATTCTTTATCAGCCCTCATGCTTCTAACATTGGAATTAATGTATTTATCCCATATTGCTCTAGTTTATGGTTGCACATCCTGGTATTTCATGACCTTGTCTTTCTTAGTATGCAGGACACTATAATTATTAGGAGTAGCTATTTCACTGATAAGTGATACTTTTGTAGTTTCTTTTTCTTTGACAACTGTCTTTTTTTTCTAATTTTTAGTTTCTTAACTATTGGTATTGGATGAGTTCATGTGATCATAACTTTTTTCATATTTAGCATTTTTTCTTGTATATGTTTCCAGTGCTTCTCAGCAACCTGTATGTTGTAGTGTATGCACAACCCCCAATGCAGCAGTCTTACATACTGCTGTGCATTTCATTATACAGACAATCAGACATAAATATATTGCAGTCAGAAACATTTGTTTACCAGGAAAGTCCAACTTGGAACAAAGCCAATTTTCAACAGAGTCCTGGGGAGAAACACTGTAGGTGCATGTCTGTATAATGTGGGAGGAAACCAGAGCACCCAGAGGAAACCCACACAAACTCAGGGAGGACATGCAGACTCCACACAGAAGTCACCCCAGCCAAGAATTGAACCAGAGAACCTCTTGCTGTGAAGCTACAATGCTACCGCTGCACAACAGTTTCTAGCTCTGTATTATTGAACCTACATTTGTCCATATCTCTCGCTTTTTCTGTTGATTTTTGTAAAGCAACATGTATGCAGTTTGCTATCTTGAGCTGACATTATTAGCCTTTAATCTTTTGGTTTAAATTCAACTCATTCTAACCATTATTGCATCAAATCTTGATCAACATGTCATTGTTCCAGGAGTTCTCCCTATACTTCCCACAATAATTGTGGATTTTCTAGTTATTTTTCCTTCCCTTCTGGTCCTGTTGTTTATATTCTTATTGCTTTTTTTTTGTTTTTTGTTTTTTTTTTTGGCACATTCTGTTTCTGCCTTTTTGTCTGCTACTTGATTGATTTCCATTGTAATCCTTTTCAAATACTTTTGCTAATCTGGGTAAAGCTGTTATCTTAGACTTCTTTTCCTCATGGTGTAGAAGTTTCACTAGGACTGGATCCAATGATATCAACAAATATCTATGCAGTACTATGATTTTGAGGACACCCATACCTTTTTATGAATGAGGGATCTAGAGTCTTGCCAAGCACAGGCTTTTATATATTATTTAATAAGCATGAAGCAAATTTCTTGTCTTCTTATCCCATGGCACTGACCCAATGTGTTTTGGGGCCAGTCAATCACACCAAAGTCATAAGTTAGAACAGAAAAGCACACTAATCTTTTAACTTGAATTTTACACCTAGATTTCAAAACAGTTTTCAATATTAGCTTTGTTTTTCAAAACTATTCCCTACTAAGCTTTGTTCTCATTTGTTCCTGTATTGCTGACCTTCATCTATTCCCAAATATTTATATATGTCCTCCTGCTCAAGTTCCTTTACATTACATTCCAGTCCCAGGGTGATATTTTCTCGGTACTCTAGCTTTCCTGATATAAATTTGCTTTTGCACATTTATCTGACCAAATGTCATCATTATGTTATCTGAGAAAGTTTTATCAATTTGCAGTTGTATTTTCAGGTGCCTATCACCCACAAAATTTAGATGAGACATCCAGATAAGATTGATTTCTGAATGTTAATCTGTAACCATAGCCTAGTCTATTAAGTAAACAGCTTAATGGGTTAAGGGCAAGATAGGTGTGGCAAAGAATCACCCTATAATACCCCCTTCAGATTTTTATCACATGGATTATAATTTGCCCATTTGTAATGTTTCATATTTAAAGTGTTTCATAGTCGAATCACCCTATAATACCCCCTTCAGATTTTTATCACATGGATTATAATTTGCCCATTTGTAATGTTTCATATTTAAAGTGTTTCATAGTCACCTCTATGTAATTTATCAGTTTAGAATTTTCTTCTTCTTCTTTCAGCTTTTTCCGGTTAGGGGTCGCCACAGCGGATCATCTGTCCGCTCATGATTGGCAGTGGAGTTTTACGGTGTCGAGTTGCCAGCCCGGCACCCAACCTTCCACAGAAGGCACATACATGCACACACTCATACCTAGGGCCAGTTTAGAGTGTCCAATCCACCTACTGCATGTCTTTGGGATGTGGGAGGAAACCGGAGCACCCGGAGGAAACCCACGCGACCACAGGGAGGACATGCAGACTCTTGCTGTGAGGCGGCAACGCTAACCGCTGCACCACTATGGCCGCCCCAATTTATCAGTTTAGAATATATTTTATATATCTGTAAGCATTCCATAATACATGAATGCAAAACACTATGAAATTCTTTTTTTGTAACTTAAACATGAAGTATTAAGTTCTGTCATCTTTATAGCTCTCAATTATGGCTTTATTTAATAATAGGTGGCATTTTGTTCCATATGATTTTCTGCTATTCCCTTTCTGTTCTATTGCCACAATTGAATTATTTCCTTAGTGAATATAAACTCATCCTGCATCTTTCCTGGTAAACATCTTATATATATTATCAGAAGGCACATTAGTGGTCTACAGTTCTTAGGAACGTTTGCAGTTTTGCTCTTAAAGAGAAATATTTTCTTCCCTGTTATCCAAGCTGGTATCTGTTCAAGATGTGCATAAAAATATTTTTTTTTTACATGGGGCTCAATCACTGCACAAAGATGGTAATACTTTTAGCCAGAAGTTGGGTGCTGCATCTGGACCTAGGGTTTTCCATTTATGAGCCCTTACTAATTTTGTCTCAGTTTTTCTAAGTGTTCCTTCATTCCATTGCATAACCTCTATATTAGCACTTCTCAGTGCTTCTTTTAACTCCTCTATCCATTTGGCATCTTTATTATATTTAGCAGGATCTTCATAAGTACTTTGCAAAAAAGTATTGAGTCCTTCTTTTTCCATGGTGTTACTAGGTTCATAGGTAGGTACTAGGCTTTCTGCCCAAAGACATTTATGCCTAGCTGGAATGTGTTGGCTTTCACCGCCCTCTTAGATTAGTTCCCTGTGCGTCTGTCCAGCAGACCCACTGAAGTGATCGCCGGGGTAAACTTCCTGTTTCCCATCCACTCGTCAAGGTTTCCCTTGAAGAGTGTTAGTGAGGAGCTCTGCCTAATGTAGATTGTAATCTTGTTCCAGAGCATGGGAAGTCTCTGGGTCAGGAATCTATCCCTCCAACATGTCCTATTTATTGTTGTGGTGAGGCTTAGATCCCTAGAGTGTGTGGTTAGAGGGGATATGATTTTCTTTAGGTGGAGCATGTCCATCAATTCTGGGTTGGACATGGTCTTGTATGTCAGGCAGAGATCACCTCTGAGTAGGCAGTATGCAACCGAGTACAGTTGGAGTTTCTTCAGTTGAGCTGCATAGGGCATCTGTTTGAGGCCAGTGATCCTCTTGGTGAGGTACTTCTTTGGTCTTTCCAGCTGTTGCAGGTGCCTTGTAAGGTACATCCCAAATGGGGCATTGTACTCCATGATGGGTCTGATGAGTGATGAGTAGAGGGGCACAATGACCTCTTTTGATCTGGATGCAAACCCTTTTGTGATTAGGTGGGCCAAATAGAAGGATTTTCTCACCACTTTGGCAATGTGATTATCAAAGGAGAGATTACTATCTACTTGGGGTTCCCAGATTCCTTATTTTGTCTTCCGTATTTAGGGGGTTACCACCTATGTGATAATTTGTGGGTACTTTGTTTTTTCCAAAGGGGATGACTATGCACTTTTTGGCATTTAGCTTGAGACCATGGTTCTGACACCAGGAATCTGTCTCAGTGAGACCCTTTTGGAGGATGTCTGTGTCAGCCGGAGAGTCAATTATAGCTCCTAGTTTTCAGTCGTCTGCGAACTTGGTCAGCCATAGTCCTCCTGTGCTTGCCTGTACCTCTGAGAAGTATATGCCGAACAGGAGGGGTCCTAGGACTGAACCCTGGGGAATGCCACTTGTAACCAGTTTAGAATCAGACCTAGCTCCTGCAACTCTTACCATGTGGGTTCTGTCCGTGAGCCAGTTGGCAACCCATTTCATGATGTAGGCATTTATGTTCAGTCTGGTGAACTTGTCTATAATACCAGAATAGGGAATGGTATTGAAGGCCTTTGCGAGGTCTAGGTAAGCTGTGTGGACCACTTTTCCCTCATCTATAGCCTTGGTAACTGTCTCAAAGAAGTCCACCAGGTTTAAGAGGCATGATCTTCCCTTAACAAAGCCGAACTGGGTAGGGTCCAGTGTTTGGCGGTTCCCAATGTCTCTGTTAATGAGATCCATGATGATGCGCTCCATAGCCTTGCAGACCAAGCTAGTCAGTCTTATAGGGTGATAGTTCCTGGGGTCTGTTGTGGCTCCACCTTTGTGGAGCGGAATAACCATTGCTGTGCACCACTCAATGGTAGCCTGTGAAGAGGCTGAGTTAGAACATTGTGTTTAGGTGAGGGGTTAGTTCATCTTTGAGCTTATGTAGGATGCAGCCTGGAACACCATCCGGTCCCATTGATGCTGTGTTTTTGTCTTTAGAGAGGGCTGTTTTAACCTGAGTGTCTGTGATTTCAGGGGCACTACATTCTTCTGGTATGGTTACAGGCCCATTTGGGGGTGAGAGGGGGAGTGAAGTTTGCACTGAACCTATCTGCCAGGATGTTGGTAATATCATTCGGTTCAGTGTATTTTGTACCATTCTGCACTAACTCTGAGCAGATCTGGGAATTGCCACTTAGATTCTTGACATAGCTAAAGAATGCCTTGTGGTTATCTTTGGAGTCCTTGGCAATTTTTCATTCAAAGCTAGCCTTGGATGATTTTATGAGGGATCATAGTTTCTTGCTGATACTGATCAGGGATGTCTTCCCCTCTTGGGACTTTATTATTTTCTGTATTAGTTTCCTCCTTCTATTGTATAGCTTGTTTATGGCAGGGTTCCATCAGACTGGTTTCCTTTTCTTGGAGGAGTGAGTTTTGGTTTTGCTTGGGATAGCACGATCCATTGCATTCTTGTAGGTGCCTGTAGAGTGCATTAGTAAAGGATTTTGCAGCATGGGCAGCGTTATCCTTTAGCATGGGGAATTTGAAACTTTCCACCTCGGTCTTAAGTAACGTGAAGTTTGCTTTTGAAAAGTTTTTCACAATGGTTTCTTTGACCAGGCATGGGGGCGGAATGTGGATATCCAGAGCAGGGGTGTAGCTAGGATTTTCAAATTTGTACTCACAGCTCTCAAACTGCTACCCCCTTCCCCAGCCAAGCTACGGCCATTCTCGTAATTCACGGTTCGCTCTTTTAGTGTCAATGAAGAGGCATTCGCTGTAATGCCTCTTCAGTAATATAATATAAATTCACTCAAACTAGGTTCCTTGAATTGAAAATTAACCTGAAATGTCAGTTCTTTGAAAAATGCAGCATGGTAGTTGGGGTAGAGAATTTATGCTTTTGTTTTCTGTAACTAAGGTACAGGTTTTGAGCTTGAGTAAATTACTAACCACCTGCTACCCCTAACTAGGATGTTTCATTCACACACACACACCCCTACCTACCTCTTAGTGCAAGAAATATGGACAAAGCCTAAAATAAACAGGGACAGATATTAAATAATGTTCGCGTGAACTTAGAAAGTTGCTAGAATAACAGGATTTGTGCTAGTATGAGAAAGTTGCTAGAATAACAGGATTTGTGCTAGTATGAATTTTTCTAAAGGACATGAAGTCTGAAACTCAAATGTCTGTCATTATTTAGCAACGTCAGCCTTCAAAATGATTTTCTAGAAAATCACAAAATGTATGAGGAACAGACAAAAAATATGGGGCAAAAATCTGGACATTCTGCAAAATTTGGACAGTTGAGAGGTATGCTACCTACCTACCTCACACACACACACACACACACACACACACACACACACACACACACACACACACACACACCCTCTCAACCTCTTAGAGCAACAAACTCATAAATAAAACTGAGGCAAAGGCCCAGAAATAAGGACATTTTTTTAAATATTGCTCTTATAAACTTAGAAAGATAATATAGTAGGTCTTGCATTAGTACAAATTTTCTGAAAGGTATGAAATCTGAAACTCTAATGTCTGCATTATTTTCTAACTTCAGTCTTTAAAAATTTGCCACTAATTTGCCAGAAAATCGCAATTTTATGAAAAACGGACCAAAAATGTGATGCAAAAATATAAAATTGCCAGACAATATAGCATGGAACCTGTCAAAGAAGGGACACCATTTTAATATGAGCACAGTTAACTTAGAGCAGCTGACAAAATGAGAGAATCTACATGCATTTCTGAAATAAAAGTAATGTATAACTCTGATCATTACAGTTATTTATAAAAGTAAAGTAAACCCTCCACGTTTTGTTCCAAAATTGCTATTTTGCAGAGAGATTATTAGGGGGAGAGCAACATTTTGAGCCAAAATTGGGGACAGTTGAGAGGTTTGGATATTCCTAATTCTATAAAGTGATTTATTTGCACATACCTCTCAACCTCTTAATGCAGGAAATCTGGACAAGGCCAAATATATTGGGGGAATATACAAACAGTACTAAAAATTGACCTTGTATAAACTTAAGACAGTTGCTAGAATATCAGGTCTTGCTTTAGCATGCATTTTTCTGAAGATTATGACGTCTGAAACTTAACATTGGTCATTATTTAGTGGCTTCATTCCTAAATGATTTGCCAGAAAAAGTTTTATTTTGCATTTTACAGCACGAACACCAATAAATATCTGCTAAACAAAGCAATGCAGTCTCACAATGAAACTAGACTTAGCATTAAAACTTCTCTGCCCTTGAAACTCACATTCATTGAAACAGCATTGAAACCCACATTCAAAGAAAATACATTTTGCCAGTGGAAGATAAAGATTAACTTTGGGCTGTTTTCAAATCATAGGCCCCTTGCACATACATGTGCTCTTTGATACACCTTCCATCATAAAAGTCTACTCAAACTTCTACAGTCCACCAGTATCAGTAAATATGCACAATCTCTGAACTAGTAAAAGCCATCTACATAACTCCACATTAGAGAAATCTGTAACTAATGAAGAGGCTGCTGCTAGCAAACAACTTTATATTTTATGGCTTCATCTACAAATAATGTGCCTGTTGCCCTTGAGGAATAAATTGCCTATGTTGCATTAAAAACAATGATACGCTAGTAATATTGCAATAGGGAATAGATGGCAAACTGATAACAGGTTCATAGTTACTACTAGATATCTTCGCCAAAACAGACTACAGCATCCACCCCCCTTTACAACGCAGTACAGTATCAGCAATGCATCTACCTACAGTGGGAGAAGAACCCACAGCCTCCTGCATCAAAAGCAAGTACACTACATGTTGTGCTATTAATAGTACAAGCAGACTCTGCATAAGCAGCACTAAACTTAAGTTCCCCTGCAGCTCTCAGCTCCTTGTAAAATGTTGACACTCAGCTGTATCTCTGAACTTTGCAGCACAAGAAATCTGGAAAAAGCCAACATTTATTTGGGGGGGGGGTACAAAAGCCCAAAAAACAGGGACACATTTTAAACATTGCTTGTATAATTTTGAAAAGTTGCTAGAATAAAATGCTGTGTTATCACCATAAATGTCTTGAACCCAGAACCATATGCGCTATAGTCAGTACAACATACCACTATGCTAAATCAGCAGTTTGAAAAATAGGAAGACAAACTTAATGGCTATCATTTAGATAGCTCTCAACCTCTTAGCAAAAAAACCTGGACAAACAAAGCCAATAATGAGGGAATACAAATTCAGTTCTCACTTCACACCTTAGCACAAAAAACCTGGACAAACATCAAAAACAATAATGGGAGGAATACAACTTCAGTTCTCACCATAGCTCACAACCATTAGAAAAGCAAATCTGAACAAAGTTCAGAAATGGTGGTGGTTAGGGACTTTAGGCTGTTCTTACCCTGAAGCAAAGGTACAGGGTTTGAGCCTGAACACCTATAGCCAGCAGGTGTAGTATGTGGGGGCATTTTCACACGCACACACTTACTTCAAAACGACACACACACCCTTCCAAATGCACTTACTTCAAAATGACACACACACCCTTCCAAATGCACTTACTTCAAAACGACACACACACACCCTTCCAAATGCACTTACTTCAAAATGACACACACTTCAAACGTTGCCTTCCAAATGCACTTACTTCAAAACGACACACACTTCAAACGTTGCCTTCCAAATGCACTTACTTCAAAAACGTTGCCACACATTGCCTTCCAAATGCACTTACTTCAAAAACGTTGCCTTCCCTTCCTTCAATGTGAACGCCCTTGCCTTCTGATAATAATCCAAACGCCCTTGCTTCCACTTGCCTTCCAAATGCCCTTGCTTCCACTTGCCTTCCAGTTTCCCGCTTGCGAATCCATTGCTTGCCTTCACTTGCCTTCCAGTTTCCTGCTTTCACCTCCATTGCTTGCCTTCCAAGTTCAGATTGTTTCCCGCTCGCAGCCAGCCGGACATGATGTGAGCTCAATTCCGACTGGCTGGTATGCTCCTTAAAGGAGCCAACACCCTTTAAATACGTACGTTTTTTTTTTTTTTCAAAAAGCTACCCCCCTTCTACAAAAGTTGTACTGAAATCAGTACAGTGCATATGCCTCCCAACATCCCTGATCCAGAGTGATTAGTTTATGGTCAGATCTAACTACCGAGGGGTTGACCTCCACTGTGGAACACCAGTCGCCCATGTTGATGATGACCAGGTCAAATATGTTTTCACCTCTGGTGGGGTTGTTGACCAGTTGATCCACGGCATTTGAGTTTATAAATTCTAGGAAATGTTGGGCAAGGGAGTTAGTACTTGAGTAGTTCTCCCAGTTAATGTTTAGGTAATTGAAATCACCCAATATCAGGGTGTTTGGTAGGACCTTTATGTTTCCCAGTGTTTCCAGAAATGTGGAATGGGGGTCCTGGGACATGGTGGGTGATCTGTAGCAAGCTACAATTTGAATTGCAGTTCTGCCCGTTGTTAGTTGCACGTGGATGATCTCTGAAGCATTGTACTGTGCCACTAACCTGGAGGTGTGGGTATCCCTGATGAATATGGCTATGCCCCCACCTTTTGTATTTCGGTCCGTGTTTTGTGGCCGAAATGTATGGTATGTGTTGTAGCCTGGTAGTGCTGGGGTGCTCTCTGTTGCCTTAAACCAGGTTTCTGTTACTGCACATATATCGATTTTCTCCATACTGAGGAGTGCCTTGAGTGCATGCATTTTGAGGTTTAGACTTCTGGCATTGAGTAGCATTACCCTCAGTTTTTTGTTACGTGTGCTATTTATGGCGGTGGGTTTGTCTTTTGAGCCTTGCCTAAGAAAGGCACTATGGGGGTAGCAAGAGCCTTGGACAGTATTTGAAAGCCTAAGGGTGACAGGTGCAAGCCATCTCTAGCGAAGCAGCGTGGCTTGTCGAGCATGTCATCCCAGGCTGACAGACACTGGATCCCCTTTGAATGACACCAGAAGCTTAGCCAATTGTTGAAATTGATCATTTTTTCTTTATACTGCAGTATCATTCTCGGTGAGGAGCAGGATGCTACTCAAGGTCAGGGTCATACTGGCCTGGGCTACATGATCCGAGAGCTCTTCCATGTCTTTTCATGTAGTCCAGGGAGGTACAGCTCAGGTCATTCACACCAACATGGACAATGACAGAGTTGTATTTGTACTTGTTCTGAAGTGACCTGAGTGCTTGTGTTATGTGGCGGATCCTGGGACCCAACAGGCAGCTAACAGTAACCTTCTCCTTGTTCAGCCTAGTAAGTGAGACATCAGTGTGCCTGACTATAGAGTCACCTATTACTAGTATGTTGGGTATGTTATTTTGCCTCAAGAGCTGTGATTGCGTGGCACACTGGTTTTGTGAAGTATGTGTTTCATGGTTTGTGTTGGGGGGATGGAGGTTGCTTGGATGTCTGCTTTGGAGGTCTGTGTTGCTTTTGCAGATTTCTATTTAGAGCCTCCAAGTATGTTTTTGTGTATTTATGTGTGATTTTTGCCAGCGCTGGTTTCATAGGTCTATGTAAGACTGGTGGTGTGATGCAAGTAATTCCCTTCTCCTCTTGACTGTCTGGTCCAATCTTGGGTTGAGAGAGCTTAGCCTCCAGTTTGGCTATATAACTGCATCTCTTGCATGTATTAGTATTTGGTGGTGGGAGGAGAGGGTTGTCTGTGTACATGAGGCAGTTGTAACATTGCCTCAAAATGCCCAGATTCACCAGTTGGACTGGAGAGCACACCTGAAACTACCATTTGGAGATGCCTGGATCGGTACAGTGAGCTGTTTTACTGATTGGCTGGTATCGAATAGAAAGCCTTGTCCTTTTCTACAGTATAGGGGGGTCTAGTGCTAAGGTTTATTAGTGCTTGCTATGAGTTTTGAGCAAGTGCCGGTCTGAGAAGTGAATGGTTTGAGTGCTTAAGTTGAAAGTTTGTCTAGTTCCAAGGGAAAAATTGAAGAGTAGACTTTGTGGAGACAGGAATAGTTATACCCTAGCTAAACGGCACTGCCCAGCATGCTAAACCACATTAATGTGGGTTTTATAGCAGGGAAATGAAAGAGATAGAAATTAGCCCAAAATGTCCAATAAACTACTAATTTCTGGGCTGAAACCACTCCTCCAGGGACAGATAGGCTGCTCAAAGCTCCCCTCTCTCACAAGTGAGCAGAGAAACTTCCTTCTATCCAAGTAAGGTATGGGCAAACACAGAAACTTGTAACACAGCCCTGAATTCAGCACTAACCTGAAAACTGGACTATACTAGCTTAGAAAGGCGGGACAACAAGTATTTTTTTTTTGTTTTTTTTGTTTTTTTTTTCAGAAAATAAAGCAGATACAATTCTCTTTAAAACTTCTTAGGTCATAAATAAATTGTTTTGCATTTTTATTTTTAATTTTTTCTGTATACCTTCTATTTTTTTCTGATTGTGCTGATGCTTTTAATTTACTATTGCAAATGGTTTAAGATAAATTTTGATCTGTTTTGAAGTTATGTGCTGCTTTTATTACATCTTTCTGGGACAGTAATTTGCTCTTTATCATGACTCAGTTCTAAAGTGGTCTGCCAGTGTTTCATAGTCACTGCTATATATATTGTCAATGTATGGAGTATCTTAAACATCTATAAACATTCTGTAATCCATGAATATGGGATGCTGTCAATACTTTTATAGGTTCATAGGTGTTTACTAGGCTAACAACCACA
The DNA here is from genome assembly GCF_019279795.1 of Protopterus annectens. Classification (NCBI taxonomy): domain Eukaryota; kingdom Metazoa; phylum Chordata; order Ceratodontiformes; family Protopteridae; genus Protopterus; species Protopterus annectens. Next base: position 293,217,990 of record NC_056731.1, on the reverse strand, counting down.
AGGGCCTTTTTAAGCCCAGCCATGCGTCCCAAATCTCTGACAAATTCTGGTGTCCTTGATAAGTGTAAGCAGGGGTTTGGGGGATGAAACCTTTACTAGCAGACCCTGTGAGAAGAACCATTTGCAGGCTGCCTGTGTCCATTAAAGACATAGTTGAGAAACCAAGGATGAATTTCCGAATCCCCATCCAATTGTTCAAGTTATACTTGAATTGGGTTAGGGAGGAACTCTGATTCACATGGATAGGAAGCCTGTCTGTTCCAGAAAAGGGGTAATCTCTGCAATACATACCTGTCTTTCCAGCAGGTCATATGTATATCACAAGCAAAGTTTAAGTCATGTGAATGGGTAATTTTGGTGCTGTTTGTTTTGCAGATATGTAGGAGGTCTATCAGGGTTGGGTCTGACAATGCCTTGTATGCCAGGCATAGATTTCATCTCAACAGCCTATAGGAGCCAGAATATAGTGACAGGGCTTTGAGGCAGTCTGTAGAGGACATGTTACATATGCCCTGTATTCATTTAGTGATGAACCCCTGTGGACTTTCCAGTTGTTGGGTGTGCCTGGTTAGGTACATATCAAAGGGAGCACTGTTCTCAATGATAGGTCTGAATGATGAATACAGTGGAACAATTACCTCCTTGGAACTAGATGCCATACCTTTGCTTATAAGTTGCACAACACAGAATGATCTCCTCACTACTGTAGATATGTGATGGCCAAAGGTTAGATTACTATCTATGTGTGTTCCCAATTCCCTGACTATTAATTTGACTCTTAAGGGTGTGTTGTCAATATGATAGCTACCTAGGGTGGCTGAACTCCCGAAGGGTACTATTATGCACTTCTTGGCATTTAGTTTTAATCCATGGCTCTGACAAAAGTTATTTGTCTGTGTCAGCCCTTCCTGGGTAACACTAGCATTGGTGAGGGATTCTATGACTGCTCCTAATTTGCAATTGTCTGCAAATTTGCTCAGGCAGAGGACCTTGACATTGGCCTTGACTTCAGAGAAGTAAATGCCAAAAAGGAGTGGTGAGACGACCAATTCCTGAGGGACTACACTTGTGACTGGCCTCTTTGTAGAGGTAGACTCACCAAATTAAACGTCCTGGGTCTCTGTGAGCCATCTAGATATCCACTTGCTGACATAAGGGTTTATATCTAACTTCTTGAGTTTATCAACAATGCCTGAATGGGGGTTTGGGTCAAATGCCTTCATTGGGTTAACGTAGACAGTGTGAACCATTTTGCCCTTTTTTGTAATCTGCCAGACACAAGTTTCACTCCTTTTACAGCTCTGTATTATGTCTTTAACAATAAATGATCCTTTGTTTGATATGATTTTCTTTTGTTAACTCTTTGTCCTATTGCATTGATTCATTTTTTCCAAAGTGAGTGCATACTCTATCCATATCAAATACCCTATAACATTTATATATCGGCAGAAAGCAAGTTATTGGTCTGTATTTCTTAGGATGGCTTGCCAGTTCACTCTTAAAAAGGAGTATGTTTTTTCATGTTGTTAACTAACCAGGTTGGTGTCTTTTTGGGACATGCATATACATTTTTACTCAAGGCTAAATCATTATGCAAAGATGTGGTACTGCAAAGATGTACTACTGCATAAGGACCCTGTGTTTTTCAGTTTGGAATGTTTCTTAAATCTGCCTCAATTTTTCTGTTAATTCATTTTATCCTCTATACTAGTGCCTCTTATTGCTTATTTTTCTATCCATTCAGAATCATTGTTGTGTTCAACAGGATAGTCATAAATGCTTCTCCAAAATATACAGATTCTGATTTTACTACACTTTTGTGTTTTCCAATTCTTTATAAAACCTTTTTGGGTCTTCAGTGAATTGCTTGTTTTGTATGTTCCATGTTTTTCTGCTTGTACTCATAGTTTATTAATCAAGACAGTGTATGATTAATCCTGCTCTTTTATACATATATCTTTTGAACTGTTCATGATCATTTCTACTTTTTGCACTCTTTCATTTTTTTAAGTTCTCCATATGTTTTGGGTTTCTAATACTGTGGCAGGGATGGGCCCCATTCCTGAGTCAGGGCATAATTAGAGTTAAAGAAATTAGTATTGCTTCAGTCTTTGTTTTTAAAGAGTGTTATCCTCTGCATATGTGAAGCTCACAGAAATGCTTCCTTCTGCAGTTCTTATGGGATTACATGTATTGGTAGCATATGTGAGTACACTTGAAAATTCTTTTACTAGCCCTGTTGCTCCTGCTACTATTGATTCTATCTTGGGGTCTTTATCCTGCATTACTCTAGTTTCTTTTTTGGCTTAATTTCTCCAAAGGCTTGCCTTTATTTCTGAATGCATACATCTCAACATCTCTGTGCAAAAAAATTTGAACACAGCCAAAAATAATAGGGAGACAAAGGTCCCAAAATAGGGACAGGTTTTAAATATTGTCCTTATAAACTTAGAAAGTTGCTAGAATAACAGATTTTGTGTTAATATATATGAAGGATATGAACTCTGAAATGCAGATGTCTGTCATTATTTAGTGACTTCAGTCCTAAATGATTTGCCAGAAAATCACAATTTTATGAGGAACAGACCAAACAATATGAGGCAAAAATCTGGGCAGTTCAGAGGTATGCCTAGATGTCAAGGCAGTTTTCAATATTGGCTTTACTCTTCTGAAGTATTCCTTAAGGAGCATAGTTGTCATTTCCTCATGTTTTATCGCCAACCCTTCATCTATTCCCAAAGATTTTTACACTCCCTCCTACTCTAGTTCCTTTATATCACATTTCTGCCTCAAGTTGGTATTTTCTTGGTGCTACAGTCTTCCTTTTAGAAATGTTGTTTTTTTTTTTTGCATATCTACGAAGATCAAATATCATTCTTATATCATCTGATAAAGGTTCAACCATTATATCATCTGAGAAAGGTTTAACCATTTGTAGTTATAATTTCAAATTCTCATCAGATGAGCTACATAACTTCAAATCATCCAAAAACAAAAAAGTGGATGAGATGCCTTTAAAAAATTGATTTCTGGGAGATAAACTGTAACCAGTCTTAATCTGTCAAGTAAACAGGGTTAAGGGCAAGATCAAACAACAGGGAGGGCAAAGAATAACCCTGGAATATACCCCTTTATTTTTTTATCCCTGGGATAATAATGTGACATTTGTCATAGGCCATACCTCTCAACCACTTAGAGCAGGAAATCTGGACAAAGCCATATATACAAGTTGGACAATGGCCCACAAATAGGGACAAATTTTAAATATTGTTCTTACAAACTTAGAAAGTTGATAGAATAACAGGTTGTGCATTAGCATTAATTTTTCTGAAGGGTATGAAGTCTGAAACTCAAATGTCTGACATTATTTTCTAACTTCAATCTTTAATGATTTGCCATTAATTTGACAGAAAACCACAATTTTATGAAAAACGGACCAAAAATACGAAGCAGAAATCTGGACATTCTGTGAAAATCTGTACAGTTGAGAGGTATGGATAGCTTAGCTGTAAAATGGCTTGCCACTGTTTCATAATCACTTCTTCATAGTCACTGCAATATAATTGATCAATGCAGGGTGTGCCTTATACTTCTATAAGCGTTCAGTTATCCATGAAGTGGGATCCTACTGAACACTTTTTTATAATCTATCCTTTCCATGCTTGGATTGTTCCCCCCTTTACAACTCCCTATTACATCTTTGTTTAACAACATATGATCCTTTATTCCATAAGTAACATGATCCTTTGTTCTATATAACCTCATTTTATTATCTTTTTGTTCTATTGCCATAATTGAATTATTTTTCTAGATGGCTATAAACTCTGGCTGCATTAATTACAGTATATTACTTGTATATTGTCAGAATGATGTCAACACCTTTAGCCAGAAGTTCGGTACTGCCTCTGAGCCTGGGGTTTTCCAGTTAGGACATTTTCTTAATTTTTGTCTCCATTTCATACCTTCTGCAGTACAGGTCCTCCCTATTTTTGTTTAAATTCTTCTATTCCATTCAGCATCTTTGTTATCTTCAACAGAGACTTCATAAATACTTTTCCAAAATGTACTCACTTCTTTCTTATGGTGGCATTGTGTCCAAAACCTCTATAAATCTGTTTTGGAATTGCTTATTTGTACTTTTCCTTTATATTGATCTGCATACCTTCTATGATTTTCTGCCTCTGCTGATATTTTTAATTTATAATTGGTAACAGTGCATCGTAAATCCTGGTATGTTTTGATAATGTGTGTTGCTTTTACCACTTCTATCTTTGTAAATATTTTTTATCTGTTCCTTTTCTGTATTCTAAAAGCAATGCTTCCTGTTTTACTTGCTTTAAAGTTTTCTCTATTCAGTGCTCCCATGGTGGCATTCTGCTTGTTGCTTTTCCTTTGTAACTCTGTTGTTGTAGTAACACTTTATATGTTATTAGTTTAACTGCACAGTAATATATTTTATTTCTGTTATATCATATTAATTTCTTTTAATATTCCTGATTACTGTGTTCATCTGTTTTACCAATCTTCTAACATTCTGGGTTTCATTTAGTTTCTGCAATCTATTTCTTTCATCTGTCTTAGTACATCTAGCTATCTCTGTTACATGAACCAGGCCTTCCCCTGGATCATTTTCTTCTGGACTGAGAGAAAATCTTCTTTGCATCTGTTTCCTGTGAGTCTTCTGCAGTAGGTTCCTAAACATCATCCTGTGATACATCCTGCTTCATCTGCTCCTCCTTCATATGGAGACCCATTAGCCCATAATACTGCACCACTACCTGCACCAGAGTTACCACAGTTCCCTGCTCCTTCTCTTGTTGTCTAGCTTCAAGTGGACTTCCATGCAAGTCTCCTACATAAGGCTCCAGAACATTGCCCTGTGGAAAATCTTTAGGAGCAGAGTTGGTATATTTAAGTAGGGTGGGTGTGGGGGGCACAGCCCCCCATGTCGGAGGGTGTGGGGGCGAAGCCCCCCCACATTATGCAATGTTTGAATGTGTTTTTTTTTTTTTTTTTGGGAACAGCAATTTTTTTCCCTCAGAAAAAAAATCACTGTTCTGGTAGTTCAATGCATTGTGAATTCGAACTTTTGAGTTCGATATAACAACATTCGATCATTTGATTGTTCGTTGTTATAATATATACCCTTTTTTCATGGACTACTATATCTGGTTTTATTGCATATAGTTTTGAACTGCTGGTAATGGGTGATCACAGGTGATATAAACATTTTCTATAATACTTTGAGGACCATGTTTCCAATGCTTCTCAGCTATTGGCATATTATATCACTTGCACAGTCCCCAATGCAACAGTCTTGCCACACTATTGTTCCTTACAGAAAAGAGGCTCTCTGTTATCAGTGCATCACACCCAGGAATAAGATGTGTGGCTGTTTCAAGTTTTTTTTTTCCTAGAACCTGTATTTATCAGGTTTTCTCACCTTTGAAATGGACTTTCTAAACCAGAGTGTACATGGTTCACTATCCTGGGTCACCATTATTAGCCTTTCATCTTTTGATTTCAGTTCACCATTCCTTAATCATTCCTGCATCAAATCTCTGTACTTGCCACTATATTTATGACTTTTCTACTTTTTTTTCCTCTTCATCTGATTCTTTACCTTGTATTCTTTGCTTTGTTTTTTGGCAGACTGAATTGCTGTCTGATTTTTGTCTACTTTTTGTTTGATTGCCATTCCCTCTTGAGACCTTCCAGGGGTGTAACCAGGATTTACAAATTTGTACTCATATCTCCCAGACTGCTGCCCCCTCACAAGTCACACCCACATTAATGCTGCTGACCAAGCCACGCCCCTTCACATTGCTGATCTCTGAACAGATCACTGGCAAGTCTATGCCAGAGTAGCACTTACTTACATGAAGAAGCAGCATGAGCATTTCATTCCAGAGGTACTTCCTTAAGTCAAAAAACCAAATACCTTTCTATTTACACTAGGGTACATCAATCAGTCCCCCCCCCCCCAGATTACTCTTCTTCCCCTTGCAGCTCCTAACCCTTGTAGTGGCTCATTAGAGCTCCAATAGTGCTGCTGACTAAAGGACAGGAAGGCTCTAGGCAGCACATGCTCCACAGTGTTGTGGTCTGTAGGTACAACATATAGTGCTCTCCCTAGGTAACACCCAAGCTACGAGCCACAACTACCTCCCTTCCACCCGCATGGGTCACATGGCAATGGCTATTCACCCCTATGGCCTACACTCATACTAAGCCTTTTGGAATAGTAAACCTTACATTCCCAACAACAAATACATTTTAGCTGGGTCTGGTCATACTGCCACTGACAATAAATGAAGATGTGTACCCATGGGAGTCAATCAAGCAAAAACTAAAGCTGTTGAAAGTTACATCTTTACTACCCTCTCAAGCCTTTGCTGAATGGAAATTGGTTAAAGCAAGAAAATTACCCTAGGCTCCAGAACCAGTGGGACTGTACATGCTCTAAGGTACTATTTTGGAGTTTTTTTCTAGTCTTATGATCCAGTGATAGTCTGAACAAAATTATTGGAAATAAATGAAAAGAAATTCAAGGAAGAAATAAGTTTTGCCCAACGCTTAATGTTAAGAGCTAACACGATACCACCCAATATGCTGAGAAGACAACAGCTTCTAAAGGCAAAAAGCAAATCTGCAAATGCAGGCTGCCTCCATACCTTCCCACAAAATTAAAACATAGTTACTTTATGTATAGCTCTATGATGTTACATGCTGAAAGAATAAGTGAAGACACTCAGGTTTGATTGTGAAAAATGTTAAAGAAACATTTACCACAACATTCTCAGCCCCCTTGTAATCTATTGTAAGTGATCTTATGTGTACATATCTGAGTAGTGCTGGTTTCTGACTATGCTGGGTACAGGGCATTAGTTGGGGATGGGGTCCCTCTACTAAGCCTGTTTCAAACTTCGACTGTACAGAATAATTTACTGCCAAGTTCTATGCATATTTAAATATTTGCATAGACACATCTTCCCCCCTCAGAAGTAAATATAACACTAAATTCAAAAATAAAGTCCTATGGGCAGCATAAAAAAAGAAAAAAAATACTCACTGCATGCAAAAATAAATGTAACTCTCAGAAAGCCAAAAACACTCTTGCTAAACTAAACAAGGAACTCAGAACTGTGATTAAATCAACCAAAGCATAATATGAGCGAAAAATATAAACCCAGGTAAAAGATAACCACAGCCTCAAATGTAACACGACAGTGTGCTGAACAAATTGAAAGTGGAACCATCTAAAAGGAATCGGAGGATATAGCAAACCTGCTGGCTGGAAAATTTAATCCAAATTTCCCCCCTTCTTCCCCTCAATACGTCTCAGGAGATACCCTCGACCATAACTCTTCTGGCTATCTTAAGTAAACAAGTCTTCAATGCACTCTCCAAGGCAAAGAATACTACCTCAATGGGCCCTGATAATATCCTGGGATACCTCTTGGAAAGCATGAAATATGAGCTATCAAACGCTCTAAAATCACTGTTCAGCATTAGCCTCCTAACGGGTTTCATGCTTAGTGAATGGAGGACTGCAACAGTCAGTCCTCAGCACAAGGTTTGGCCTTCAACTGACCTGGATAACTACAGACCATAAGTCTGACTAGTCTTGTATGGAAGGCTATGGAAAGAATTATCATGGATATTTTAAAGACACAAGGAACCTGTTTTCTTATTTACTTCTACAATGATTACAGATATTGAAATAAAATAACACAAACACTGACAGCCATTTGCTAAACAAACAATGTGGTCTCACAATGAAAACAGACTTAGCATGAGCAGTAAACTTCTCTACCCTTGAAACTCACATTCCTTGAAATTACATGAAAACAGACATTAAAACAAAACACATCTAGCCAGTGGAGGATTAAGTTTACCTTTGAACTCTTTTCAAAATATAGGGCCATGCACATGTGTTTTTTGATTCATCTTCCTGATTTATTAAATTACATTTCTTGTGTAATACAGCACCATTTGGTAGAATGGAGTTTGAAATTTGTAGTTATGAACATTCTTCTACTAAGTAATGAAACAAAATATATGAACCAATAATGACAAACTACCCACTTCAGAAAATGTCAACCATAAAAGACCACTAAAACTTTTGTCATTACAATCCACCAATATTACTCAATAAGCACAATCTATACAGAAGTAAAACAATCATGCAAATAATTCTGCATTAAAGAGATCTGTAACTAATAAAGAGGTTGCTACTGGCAAACAACTTCAAATTTCGGTATTTCATCTACAAATTCAGTGCCTGTTACCCTTGAAGTATAAATTGACTATGCATCATTAAAAAGAAATGGTAAGGTGGTAGTATTGTAATAGGGAATGACTGACACCTACCTATATATTTATATTTCACACCTAATTGTTGCACTCATATGCATGAAGCACTACAGTGGTTTCAGACTTTAACACAGTATCAGCATTCAAACTTTGTTTTTCCGTATATACATCTAACTTAATACAATACTCTGCTTTTTGACTCAGTAGCATACTTCTTATATAGCAGACCAAAACTAAGTTAAAATTACCTGGAATCTTCCCATGCTAAAACCACTGCAAGGAAACACACACACACACACACACACACACACACACACACACACACACACACACACACACACACACACACACACACACACCTAATCTCTCATACAGTAACTAACACACACATGCACATTATCTGTCATACAAACAGAATGGCTAGTTCAAATTACCTACGCATACATACACACACACTTATTATGACTGCATTATTAGAGTTAAAGCTGAAGGTATGACTTGCTGCTAAACTTTTCCCAGTAGTCTTTTATTTCAGTAGTATTACCTATTTATTTAGCCAGTATTTTTGCCATCATATACTTTGCTGTAATTGTGCCTACACTACCACTTCACTGACTTCTTAGCATCTTCAGCACTTTGTGCTTTTGTGTAATATGCTTAGCTCAGCTTCTACTACTTTTTATAAACAGCTCACTATGTGTGGCCCCTTCTCAATCATCTATATTATATTTATATTATTTTCCATGTAAGAGACGTGATCAGCATACCTATATTAGCATGTGTGAAACTATACATGAATTCTGTTCTGGGAAGTGATATGCAGAAATCACAACTATAGCTGTTGTTGTTGTTGTCTTTCAGCTTTTCCCAGTTAGGGGTCGCCACAGTGGAACTCCGGTCCGCTAATGATTGGCAGTAGATGTTGATGAACGCCGAGGTGCCAGCTCGATGTTCAACCTTCAACGAAGGCATGCCCATTTACGCATGTCTTTCGAACACCCACCCAACCGCGGGGAGGACATGCAGACTCCACACAGAAGGCACTCCCCGCAATCCAGCCGAGAATCTTGATATCCAGCTCTTAACTCCATGGGGGGAGGGTTTTGGTGGAATCTTTGGAATACTGCATTGTGATATAGACGTTAAATTTCTAGATGTTTGATTAAAATAAAATGTTGAGCAGTTGCTATTTCATAGGTAAATACTAGGCAATATGCCCTTGTGAACCATTTTAAGCTTCACCAATTTCACACAGTGAGAATCAAACCCTGTACCTCTTGCTTGTGAGTTAAGCACCTCAACCATTATTCCAACTCCAACCCTAAAATAACCTTTCCTATATTCATATACACCTACTAAGCTAGCTGCCCTTGTGTCATGTGTCTGTCAGATACACACCTTAACCATTATGACAATCCCCTTTATATTCTATTTGTCATGTAACTTTTCTATTTAATATTTCTAAAATGCTAATGTACAAAATGAGTTGTATATTTCTATGTAATTTTAATTGTCAGTTCTTACAATTTTCCATTCAATGCTTTCCTAAAGAATTACCCCTGGCATGTTAATTGACTATTTACACTATTTACCATCTGGATTGCCAAATCACTATGTATATACTTACTATACACACACAAAGCATGCCTAGTTTTCTACCTATTTTAATTTTAGTCCATTTAAAATATGTGCCGTAATCAGTGTACTAGCTACTATTCTCTCATCATGGGTCTGTAATTCAATGTTTGTCCTGTAGGCCCAGGATGTGACAGAAATGGTTTATTGTCTGGCCCTCTTATCTTGTCATCAAAGTGTAAATAAATAACAAATAAATAACAAACAAACATATACATAAATAATAAATATAACAAATAAATTATTAAATGTCTTGCAAATGACTGATGGATTGCAGTAATTAATAAACTGATAATATATGCTGTGTATGTTGTTTGCATCATAGCAGTTTTGATGCTACATTCCCCAAATTTTGTTGCAATGCAATTTAGCTTGGACATATTTGAGACAATATTTATAAAACATGTTGATGACATTAAACTTCTAATGGTTGTAGTCGAGTGGATAACAAATTCACACCAGAGGATGTGAAATTCATGCACTCGATACTGATAACGTATAAAAAACAATATAATACACCTGAATGCAAAGAAAAACAAATTAAACTCAGAAAGTAAAGAAAAACAGAATGCAAATTTTCATATGAATAAAGTATTTACACTAACAGCATGATGATATAGATACATAAAACACATGCACACGTGCACACATGCACACACACAATTTACTTACCTTCTCCCTCAATGGAACAACTATTTTAAATTGTGTGCGAGAAAAAGTTATTTGAAAAAAAATATGCGTGAGAGTGCTTAATAGTTTTAATGCACGTTAGCATGCGTGCGATACATACATGTCTTTCTTAAAGGAGAAGACACCACTTAAGCTGTTTCACCTGGATCCTAGTGCCTGCCTTCTGCTACCCCTCCACACAAACACTGTACTGAAGTGCATACAGTGCGTACACCTCCCAACATCCACTAAACTAATCGAAGATGTCATCTTAGACTTCTTTTCCTGATGTTTTAAAACTTTCACTGTGTTTGGATCTAATAAGATCAGCAGATATGTATGCAGTCCTATGACTGCAAATCTATGCAAGTAATCAGTTTTGAAGATGCCAATATCTCCTTTAGAGGGAGGAATATAAAATCTTGGTATACACTGATGTTTATATATATCATTTGATAAACATGAAACACTTTTCTTTCATGTCCAATTGATCCAATACTTTTTGGGGCAGTTGACCACCCCAAAACTAAAAGTTAGAACAGGAAAACCAAATTGCTTTATAGCTTGGACTTTATTCCTATATGTCAAGTCAGCTTTCACTGTTGTTCTAATCTTCGGAAATATCCCTTACTGAGCTTTATTCACATTTGCTGGTGTTTCACTGATGATCTTTCTATTCCGAGGTATTTATACCCTCCCTCCTGCTCAAGGTCCTTTATATCACATTCCTGTCCAAGGCTGGTATTTTCCTGGTGCTGCTGCTTTCCTGTTTGAAATGTTGATTTTGCACATTTATCGGGGACAAATGTCATTCTTATATAATCTGAGAATGGTTTAACCATTTGTAGCTATCCTTCCAGTGTGAAATCTTTCATGGATTTTGAGAGTACACTTTAGTACAAAACTCTTGTCATATGTTGCACATGTATACAATTTCCCCATTTTTTAAATTTCTCCAAGTCTTTTGGGTTAATAGTACTATGATGGGAATGGACCCCATTCCTAAGTCAAAGTACGATTAAAGTTAATGAAATTAGTATTGTTTCAGTCTTTGATGTCAGCCAGAATTGCTCTTCACAGCACCCGCAATGTGCCCAGTAATGACTCCTTCTGCAGTTTATATGGGGTTACATGTATTGGTAACATATCTAAATATGATTCTAGATTCTTTTTTATAAGACCCGTTCCTCCTACTACTATTGGAACTGTTTAGGCATCTTTTTTCCACATTATGACTTTGTGACTCTCTATACTCAACACACGGTAGTCAATGGGTGTGGCAATTTCAATGACCAATGCTACTTTTGTCTTCTTTTCATGGACTACTATATCCAGTTTTCTAGCATCTGTCTTTTGAACTCTTGGTAATGGGTGATCCCATGTGATGCAGACTTCATCATTTTCTATGATGCTTTGTGGCTCATGTTCCCAGTGTTTTTCAGCCACTTCAGTACCATAATGTTTGCACAGTCCCCAGTGCAACAGTCTTGCTACATTATTATGCCTTTCAGTATACAGTCCTTCTGGCATTTATCACAACCAGCAACGAGGTGTGCGACTGTTTCCAGTTTGGTTTCAGAAAACCTACATTTGTCTGTTTCTCCCACATGCTCAATGGACTTTGTAAACCAGCATGTATGCAGCCCGCTGTCTTGGGCTGCTAATATTAACCTTTCTTTTCTTGGTTTGAATTCTCCTCTCCTTAATCATTCCTTCATTTGTTCCTGATCAGCATGAGGTTCTTCCAGAAGTTTTCTATACTTGCAACTATGTTAATGCATTGTCCACATTCTTGTCTTCTCGTCTGGTCTGTTACTATTCTTTCTTTTGTTTTTTGTCACATTCAGATTTTTATCTTCTTCTGATTTGATTTCCATTCCTGCTTGACTCTGATATGCTTCTGCTAGATTAAGCAGAGAAGTCATCTTAGACTTATTCTCCTCATGTTTCAAAACTTTCACTATGTTTGGGTCTTGTGAGATCAGCAGATATGTGTGGAGTCCCACTATTGCAGATCTATACCTGTAATCAATTTCAAGGAAGCCCATCCCTCCTTCGGAATGGGGAATAAATAATCTTGGTATGCACTGATTTTTATAATTCATTTGGTGAGCATGAAGCATCCTTCCTGTTTTCCTGTCTAATCTATCCACATGTTTTGGGGCTAGTCAATCAATCCAAAACTGTAAGTTAGGACAAGAAGAGCAAATTGGTTTATAGCTTGGATTTTGTTCCTAGATGTCAGTGCTGTTTTCAGGATTAATTTAAGTCTTCTAAAGTATTCCTTACTAAGTTTTATTCCCATTTGTTCATGTTTTATTGTTGATCCTTCATCACTTCTCAAATATTTATACACTCCCTCTTGCTCAAGTTCTTTTATATCACATTCTTGTCCCAAACTGATGTTTTCTTGGTGCCGCAGTTTTCCTTCTTTAAAGGTTGCGTTTGCACATTTATCAAGACCAATTGACATTCTTATATCATCAGAAAAAGTTTTGACAACTTGCAGTTGTGTTTCAGTTCCTCATCTGATGAGCTATACAATTTTAAATCATCAACAAAGAGAAGATTAGAGGTCTTTATATTTTGTTGTTCCAAATTATAGCCATGGCCTAATCTGTTAAGTAGACAGCTTAATGGGTTAAAGGCAAGACCGAATAACAGTGGTGGCAGAGTCACCCTGGAATATCTCCCTTTGAATTTTTATCCCTGGAATAATAATTTGTCCTTTATCATGGCTTAATTGCAAAGTGGTCTGCCTCTGTTTCATGGTCACTGTAATGTAGTTGATCAGTGTAGGGTGTATCTTATACATTTTTAAGCAATCTTTTATCCATGAATGTGGGATACTCTCAAATGCTTTTTTATAGTCAATCCATGTCATACTTAGATTCTTCCCCTTTTTACAGTTCTGCACTATGACTTTATTTAACAACAAATTATCCTTTGTTCCATATGACTTTCTTTTATTGCCCTTTTGTTCTACTGGCATAATTGAGTATTCTTCTAAATGACTATAAACTCTGTTGGCATCAATTCCAGTGTATAGTTTATATGTCATCAGAAGGCAAGTTATTGGTCTGTAATTTTTGGGGTAGCTTGCAGGTTCACTCTTAAGTAGGAGCATTGTTTTTCCTGTTGTTTTTAGGCTGGTGTCTGTTCAGGGTGTGCATATAAATAGTTCTTATTTATAGCTAAATCTTTGTGCAAAGATGTTAATACTTTTAATCAGAAGTTAGGTAGTGCATCTGGGCCTAGAGTTTTCCAATTAGAGGCTTTTCTTAGCTTTGTTTCAATCTCTGGCTGTTACTTCATCCCATTTCATATCCTATAGCTTTAAACTTCTTTCTTTTGTTTCTTCTATTAATTTAGCATATTTGTTATGTTCCATGGGATCTTCATAAATAATTCTCCTAAATATGTGTATTTCTTCTTTTTTTAGTGGTCTTTCAATTCCTTTTATCTTGTTTCCCAATTCTCTGTAAAGCTTTTTTGGGTCATCAATAAATTCCTTATTTTGTGTTTTTCCTTTGTATTTATCTGCATATCTTCTACGTTTTTTCGCCTGTGCTGAGATTTTTAGTTTATTTGCGATAGTACATGATAAATCCTGGTCTGTTCTAATACTGTGCATTGCTTTTATTACGTCTATCTTTCTTAGTATTTTTGTTGATCTGTTCCCTCTTCTATATTCTTCTAACAGCGACACTTCTTGTCTTAATTACTTTATAGTTTTCTCTATTCAATACTACCATGATGGTATTCAGTTTCTCCCCTTCCTTTCCCTTACTACCCTGTGTTTTTGTATTAGAACTTTATCAGTTATTAATTTAGCTGCATACTAATATATCCTGTTTACTTCTGTTATATCACATGGATCTCTATGGACAGTCCAAATTACTGTGTTCACTTATTTTATCAAACTTCTGACTTTTTGAGTTTTATTGGCCTTCTGCAGTCTATTTCTATTCATTGATTTTACTATGTCTATCATTATTAAATCAAGCAACTATTCTCTTAGCTCACTTTCTTCTAAACTGAGGGCACATCTTTTTGTTTTCCATTTCCTGCAGGCATTGTATAGAAAGCACTATAGCATCTTCCTGTGGCACAGTCTCTTCAATTTCATCCTGTGCTATCTGTTGCTCTGTCATATGGGAACTCACTGGCCTATTACTCCTCAACATTGACTGCTTCAGAGTTTCCACAGTTTCCTGTTCCTTCCCTTGCTGTCCAGCTTCAAAAGAACATTTATACTGGTTTCCTGTGGAAGGTTCCAAAATATCTTCATATGGCACCTGACCAATTGCTTCCCATTCCACTGGTTTCTCCTTAATTTGGATATCCATTGCTCTATCCTGTTGTGGTGCTTTCTGAATTAGATTTTCTACACTGAATCCTTCACTTTACAGGAACTCCATAACCTAAGTTACTATTTCTTTAACTTCTCCATTACTAATCTCCTTTTCTACTTTTCCTCTTTCTCTTCTTATTTTTTGTATTGTAAAGTTTTCCATGTCTGGATTCCTTTGCCTGTATTTCTCTAAAACTATCTTTGGTGCTGCTCTTTTTGTATTGGTTAGTTTTGCTTTCTCCTTTACATAAATATTACACTATATTAAATGTCTTTTTTTCTCATGTCCATATTTCATCTTCAGATGTCTCCTGATCTTCCTGCTTCTCCTCTTACTTTGGGGACACAGCAGCCTTAGGTCACCTGGTGCCATAGGCAAAAGGGCTCTATGGCGCCCCCATCCTGGTCTACCTACACCAAATAAATACTGGAAAAGTGCCCCTACTAGAGTGGCGCCCTAGGCGGCCGCCTAGTTGGCCTATGCCTAAGGCTGGCTATGAGGACACCCTCCATCAAGCTGAAATGTAACCTGTTTTAGATCTTCTACACCAAATCCTTCACTTTGCAGGCACTCCATAACTTCTTCTATTTTTTAACTTCTACTTTACTAATCTTCTTTTATACATTCCCTTTTTGTGGTATTATTTTTTATTGTAAAAATTTCCATATCTGTATGCTTTTGCCTGTATTTCTCTTCAAATATATTTGGGGCTGCCCTCTTTTTATTGATTAATTTGGCTTTCTCCTTTGCATAAATATTGCACCATATCAAATCTCTCTTTCTTTCCCATGTCCATATTTCTTTTTTATACTTTTCAAAAATCTCTAGGTTTTGTGGTTTATATTTTTGCACTTCTCCGATGCTTCTTTTTCCTAACAGATCCAAGTTTTTTTATCTATATACTGTTTTTCACAAATCTGTTGCATTAATGAATACAGATTTTTATTTGAAGCTTCTGACAGTTTTTCTTGTGGAAGTATTTTTCTTTCCTCTAATTTCTCTTTTAATCATTTTGTATATCTTGTGTCTGGAAATTCTGGGCTTTTTGCATATTAGTAACAATACATCATTTCTTTCTTCCAATTTTGTTAATTTCTCCAAATCTTTTGGGTTTCTAATACCATGATGGGAATGGACCCCATTCCTTAGTCAAAATATGATAAAAGTTCATGAAATTAGTATTGTTTTAATCTTTGATGTCAGCCAGGAGTGCTCTATGCAGCACCCGCAATGTGCCCAGTAATGACTCCTTCTGCAATTCGTACAGTTACATGTACTGGTAACATATCTAAATACACTTGCAGATTCTTTTTTTATAAGACCCATAACTCCTACTACTACTGGAACTGTCTGAATATGTTTCTTCCACATTGCTCTCATTTCTGCCTGCAAATCCTGATATTTTATAACTTTGTGCCTCTTTGTACGCAAGACACGATAGTCACTGGGTGTGGGTATTTCAATGATCAGTGCTACTTTTGTCTTCTTTTCATGGACCACTATATTTGGTTTTCTAGCATTTGTCTTTTGAACTGTTGGTAATGGGTGATCCCATGTGATGTAGACGTCATCATTTTCTATGATGTTTTGTGGCTCATGTTCCCAGTGTTTTTCAGCCACTTCAGTACCATAATGTTTGCACAGTCCCCAGTGCAACAGTCTTGCCACATCATTATGTCTTTCAGTATACAATCCTTCTAGCATTAGTATGTCACAACCAGCAATGAGATGTACGACTGTTTCCAGTTCAGTTTTACAAAACTTTCATTTGTCTGTTTCTCCCATATGTTCAATAAACTTTGTAAACCAGTGTGTATGTAGCCCACTATTTTGTGCCGCCAATATTAACCTTTCATCTCTTGGTTTGAATTCGCCTCTCCTTAACCATTCCTGTGTTTGTTCCTGATCAACATGAGGTTATTCTTGAAGTATTCTATACTTGCAACTATATTTATGCATTTTCCACATTTTTTGCCTTCACATCATGTCCTTCAACTTATATTCTTTCTTTTGTTTCTTGTTGGCAAATTCGGTTGCTGCCTGATTTTTTTCTACTCCTGGTTTGATTTCCATTCCTGCTTGATGCCAAGATGCTTCTGCTAGACTGAGAAGGGAAGTCATCTTAAATTTATTCTCCTCATGTTTCAAAATGTTCACTACATTTGATTCTTGTGATGTCAGCAGATATGTGTGGGGTCCCATGATTGCAGATCTATACATGTAATCAATTTCAAGGAGGCCCATACCTCCTTCAGAACGGGGATTATATAATCGTGGTATGCACTAATTTTTATAAATCATTTGGTGAGCATGAAGCATCAATCTGT
This sequence comes from Protopterus annectens, assembly GCF_019279795.1. Lineage (NCBI taxonomy): Eukaryota > Metazoa > Chordata > Ceratodontiformes > Protopteridae > Protopterus > Protopterus annectens. The sequence goes on along the minus strand of NC_056731.1, from coordinate 293,200,688 downwards.
GTAAAGCATTTGCCACATATGGTACATACATATGGCCTCTTCCCACTGTGGCTCTTATGAACTGTAAGGCTGACCCCCAAAGTAAAGAACTTGCCATATGTGGTGCATTCATATGGCTTCTCAACCCTGTGGATAGTCTCATGCACTACCATGTTACTCTTCCATGTAATACTCCTGTCACATGTTGCACTTTTACATGCCTTCTCTCTAATGTGAAAACTTGTGGGTTGCTTTTGTTTATATTTTTCTCTGCAGCTCTTGACATAGGTGTCAGATTAATTAATTTATTTATTTTTCCTCTAGTGAAGGATTTTTAGGTTGCTGCTGAATTATCACTGGATTTCACTGATTTTTTCTCATACTCTTAAAATTTCTGGAAATATTAAAGCTGTGATGGTGATGGAATCCATTCCTAAGTTTCTCACTGGCTTTATAATGATGATGATGTATTCTAAATGAAAATGGAAATGTAAAATCCTTTTTAAAGCTATTGTATCTGTATGAATCCTTTAATTCATAAGTTTGCAGTTAGTATTCTATCTTATTCTCCTAGTGTTGGTTTCCTATATGAACTGCCAGATGCCTTGTAACAGTAATGCCACCTATGACACATTTGGTACATTCAGAATTCTTGACTTCTTTTGGTAGTGACCTTTGTCTAAAAATCTCACATTTAGTCCACCTCCTGACTTAAAGAAACATTTAATTAATTTCATATCCCAATCTGACAATATGCTCAATTTTTTCTTTCTGTAAAACTTATAGCACTCACTTTACAAAAGCATTATCACAGGTCTTCTTCATTATCTCATTACTGCCACATTTGTGAATGCAGCACTTGTTTAACAAAATTACACAACTTACTAATATGTAAATGGTCATCACTACAGAGTAACACAGCAAAAGTCATCTCTGCAGCATTACACCTACCATCTCCACACAAATAGATGTTCATTTTTCATATGCCTAGAATTCTATGCAACATATGCCCAATTCGTTCCACTGCATTTCATATCTTTATATCTGGAAGTCACCAGTTTAAGGTATCCAAGCACTAATTTAGTGTTTTTTATCACATACATTACCTCTTTCTCCCTATTCATTTATGTTATATGCTCACAGAGGGAAATACAGTAGTACTATATAGGCTTTTGAGTGCAAATTCTGCTTGCTAAGATTTATGTTGCAAACCATTAGGAACAACCTTATTATTTCATTAAGAGAGTCAAGTAATATACAAATTAAAACACTGCCTCATTGGTTAGTGTGTGTGTGTGTGTGTGTGTGTGTGGGGAGGGGGGGTTGCGCCTGTTAATACAAAGAGCACAAAAGAACATTTTGGACACTCCATAACTTATGAGCAGACATTTAATTTGTTTAAGATTGGAAATATTTGTAAATATATCATAGGGTAGGCTGAGTTTATGTTTATTATAATGCAGTGCGTTCTTGCTTTTAGCTGAGATTGTGTGATCTTGCCTCCTATAGCAATTATGTAGTTAGGATAACACAGAAAAGTCTTATGGAACATTAAACTTGAATATGTCATTTAGAGGTACCAGGTATGTCTCAGAGGCCCATCCTGACTGATACCTACTGATACTTCTCAATAACCTGAGATTAACTTGGCTGTGCATTGTGAGGAAATAGCAGTAACAGATGTTTATTTTTAAATAAACTACCCACTGCTGTCTGAAACTAGGTAAGTCAAACTTCCCACACAACCACAGAAGACCTGGTAACCATGATGGAAAGGTCACTGTATCCTAATGAAGCTGGACTAGCCATAATAATTGCCATAAAGATCTGGCCTTCAAGAACTGGTAAGACTACTCTTTTAAGGGTAAATAAACACCAACTATAGTAGAAACCCATATTCCTAACTTATTTCACACAGATGCATACCAGTACTGAATAAGAATAAGTATGAAGCAAACATCAGGGTACAGTCAAAGTACCTGCCTCTCAGGCATCATATATGCAGTGAAGGGGTCATTTGTACAGAACTGCCCAATGCAAAAAGAACACATTGACTGCAGTGTACATGCAGTTGACAATTGTTTGTAATGGTGTACATAATATAAACAAACCAGAAACAAAGTTTGGTTGAACTGTTGACTGTGGTGTCACACATAATACATGTGGAAACACAAAATGCCATTGGGCTGTAATCAGGGCTTCATCCCTCTACACCACTGGAGCTGGTCCCATCTGATAATGAAGCTGTAGAGAAATAAAATTAAATTCTGTACAGCTTATTAATGAGACACAGCACAACATTTCTTTCAGTAACATAAAGATCATGTGACAAAGATTCCACAACCATTTCTTCCCACTGCTAATAACTATTCTATAGTAAAAAATATGAAAATCAACAGTACATATGACCTGAACCATGATCAGATATTCTGAGACTCAGTAATTACATACATAATTAAGACATTAATGCAATAGGTTCACTGTTTCATACTAGGCTAGAGGGGCCAAACAGAGTGTGTACCTACAATTGCAAACCCAGTCATCCAGGCTATGCTTAAAAAGGGTTACTGAGCTCCTCTGCTTTACTTTCAAGGGGAGTATATTCCATAAAAGAGATAATCTCCACAAAAGATATCTATCCCTCCAAGAGGTCCTATTTAAGCTTCTGCAGAAGTTTAGGTCTCCTGAGCAGGTGTTTAGACTGGAAGTAGTTTTATGGATGTGTAGGTTACACAGTAAGCAGTGCAGAGGTGTTCACCTAATAGTCAGTAAGAAAAGATTGTCAAGGAGGACATGCCCTTGATTTATTTTGTGGGGGGTAAGTAAATGCTGTGATCTCTCAAGCTGGGTCATAAGTGCATACAAAAGGGTGATATTATATTCTGTTGCTAGTGTGATAAGGGAGGAGTAGAGGGGGGCAATGATTTCCTTGAATCTTGAAGTTATGCTCCCTGTGATGATGTGGGGTATTGCCATCTGTGTCAGGTAAAATGGGACAGTGCATATGTAACATACGCGAGCATAGTTAGCTGGAGTTTTGTAAATGATTTTATGTCATTTGACTATCACACTGACTTGTACAGATGTTTGTGTTAAAAATGTATCAACAGTGCTATTATATACTGATCAAATGTATATGTTTAAACAGAATTCTGAATGGGAAGAATATAGGTTTTTGAAATTGTTCTATAATTCTCAAATACAGCAACAGATCTTAGTAAAGCTGTGAGTGTGTATTGTACCAGAGTCTAGTAATCAAATGTGATTTCATTCTATAAACACCACTGAGAGTATAGAACTCTAACAGCAGTTTGTTTTGTTTTTTTTGGAACCTGATATAAAATATCTATGTCAGTTATCACAGTTCAGTTTAGTTTGGAAGCTCATAACCTTGCCTTGTGGAATTAGCATCTAATATTACCTTGCTGTATTAGGGTGTTCATTTTACTTAGATATTTAGTATTCTCATGTTTTCTATTTTATTATTTATAATTAAATGTTTTTATACCTTTCATTGTGGCTTGTCTTTTAGAGAATACTTTTAACATCTTGAGATTACTTGTGCATATTTTAGTGACACCTTGGCCACTCTGAAAAGCCTTGCTGCTTTGGTTACACTCTACCATTTATATTAGTATTGTTTTACTCAGTATAATTGGATACCCTTGTAAGAGCCTTATAGTAGTTGACTGGTGGCAGTGTGGTTACCTCATAGTCTGGGCAAAAGGGCTACAACTAGTAAATCTTTACCAGCTTTTCACAGGAGTGTGTGTGTGTGTGTGTGTGTGTGTGTGTGTGTGTGTGTGTGTGTGTGTGTGTGTGTGTGTGTGTGTGTGTGTGTGTGTGTGTGTGTGTGTGTGTGTGTGTGTGTGTGTGTGTGTGTGTGTGTGTGTGTGTGTGTGTGTGTGTGTGTCTGTCTGTAAATCAAATACTCAGGTGTGGATGTGTCAGCTACTTGAAACTGGGACATAGTGCCCCAAAGTGAGTCTTGTTTGGGCTCTGGAAAGACAGGCAGACCAATCCCAGGTTGGGAGTATGTTCTCTGTGTGCTCTTCAAGGTAATTATGCTTGATGCCGAGAGCTGCATCTGAAAACATTGTTTAAATTCATTCCTGTTTTAGTGACCATCTCTCACCAGTGTCAATGGTGAGGACTGATGCTCCTTGATTACTGGCCTGGGGTAAAGAGAGGCCATCATACTCCTGGTAATTAGTCTGTCAATTTAAAAGTATTTCCTAACAACAGTGGTCAGTTGTGGCCTAAGGATAGTTCGTTGTCAACAAAAGTGTCCAAGTTGCTAATGATGGGGTGAATTTTTTGGGGCGGCCACCTATATGATAGTAGCAGGGGTACTTTCGTTTGCGAAAGGAGACAGTGTTGTATTTTTTGGTATTTCCTTTAAGGCCACAGTCCAAAAATCACTTGTTAGCATGAGTTAGTCCCTTGAGAATACTTAAGTCATCTGAGGTAGTTATAACAGCTCCAAGTTTGTTGTCATCAGCAAAATTCATCAGTCACAGTCCCTTACTTTCTGCTTCAATGTCAGAGATGTAGATACCAAAGAGGAGTGATCTCATGACCGATCCCTGAAGTGCACCACTGAAAAGTATACTTTTAGTTGAGAGCACACCTGCAACATTAACAGAATGAGGTCTGTCAGTGAGCCAGTTTGCTATCCAGTGGAAAATATAGAGGTTTACATATAAATGGATTAGCTTATAAAAGATATCCGTGTGTGGAATTGTATTGAAGGTTTTGGCCAAATCAAGGTCTGCCATGTGAACTGATTCACCAAACCCTTTTGCCTGCGAGACTTGATTTATCTTTTCTGTCCACCTCAATTAATGGGTATATTGGATCTGACCATATCCAGACCCAGCAACTTTCAGACTCTTAAATCCAAAGCTCAGGATTCTTCCCTCTACCCATAATGCTCCTCCACCTTCACAGTTCCTTAGATCTTGTTTGACACTCATAACACTCAGATGTCATCCCAAAAGTTATCACTTGTAGTACTGATGTTATTCAGGATAAGTGATTTTTCTTTCATCTTTTTTCAATCTAAAAACTTTATTTTTTTGTTATTCCCTTGTTAAGGTTCTATTGGGTACTTTGTATAATAACCTTTTATTCACTTTTCATTTAGCAGGATTTTTCACAAACAAACAAAAAGACATCCTGGTGACACTGTGACAACAGAAGCATGGTGTGGCCTTTAGAACTGGCCTAACTACTTCCTGGGTGGTCCCCATGGCTGACAACCTTATTGATTTGGTTTTGCAATGGGCATGGAAAGAGCCAGATATGGTGGAGCTCATACCGTGAAAACCTGACAAGGTACTGGTTTCCTCTGCCAGACAGACCTCATTGGAGCAAAAGGCCCACAGTAGCTGCCATAGTGATGGCAGCAGCTATAAAAAGGAGCTATTAGAGGAGAACTCTTCTATTCATCTCCCTAACAGGGAGTCTAGGGTTTTGTACAGATTTGGAAAGCGGACTAATGCTGCAGTAATGTTTGCGTTACATGTGCTGAACTATCTAGCACATTTGACAAGAGTTCAGAAAGACCTGACCAAGGAATTGCTCAAGCCCCTCTCAAGATCATTGAGTGCAGAATCTCAGAAGACCATATACTCACAGTTGGCTAACTTTCAGTCCATATCCAATCTGTACATGAAACCTGTTTTCTAATGCAGTGAATGGCACTTCCAGAGCAGCAGGCATTGGCATTGCTCTGTGTTGACACAATGGATGTTTCTTTGTGATTTTGTAGAGAACTTCAAGACATCCTTTTTGAATGCCCCTTATGACAGATCCACCCTGTTTGGGCCCAAAGTGAAGGACACGCTAACCAGAAGTGATCAAGATGGCAAAACTCTGTCTGCCTTGGGTATCCACTTCTTCACCCCTCAAAGGACTTTCTCTGGGAAACCAAAATGATGATAAGAGTCTATGATTCTGAAAGGCTTAGGGTTTTGCTCATGGCAATTCTGGAGATAGACTCCCCCCAGGGGCAGAGAGGGGAACAACAATGAACACAGCCATCATGGCAGAGGTAGTCCACAGAACCAGGGGGTTGTCGACAAACCATTGCAGCGCTCATGAAAAGTTGCCTGACCACCGTACTCCAGATGCTGTCAGGGGGTGCTTGTCTCTGCACCCTCAAGCCTTGTCAGCCATCACTTGAGATTCTTGCATGCAGACAGTGATAGCTAAAGTTTACATTATTGCCTTTGTTTACCAACCACAAAAGTTGGAGAGAAAACTTCCTGATGCCCCCCCCCCCCCCCGAGGAAGGTGGCAGCTCAAGAAATCACAAAGCTACTAGAGAAACAAGTCATCCACAAGGTCCTATTAAACTCACAAGGGTCCAACGTCTAATGCAAGATCTTTTTGGTTATGAAGTAAAATGGGAACCTCAGACTTATTCTGGACCTCAGCCAGTTTGTGAGACAGACAACATTTCAGATAGTCATGGTAAAGTTCATTTGTCTGTTCTGAGGAAGGATGACTGGATGTGCTCAGTGGACCTGCAGTCCATCACTTTCTGTTCAGGGCACTGCCCTTTGGTCTCACCACAGCCCCTCAGTGTTCACCAAATATATGGCAGTGGTTGCATCACATCTATGATTGCAAGAGTTCTGAGTTTTCCCATATCTAGATGACTGGCTCATAACTGCTACCCCAAAAGATCTACTTATTTGAACCAGGGACTCCTTGTGCCAGTTGTGCCTTCAACTAAGGATCACAATCAACATGTAGAAGTCCAAGATGACTCCAATTCAAATGATAGAATTCATAGGATGCCACCTGGATACCAATTTGCAAATAGCAAAACTTCTGGAATCCAGAATCTTTACGTCAACAAGCTTCTGAGTCCCTAGCTCATCCAAGACCATCAGCAAAATTCATTCTTCATCTTTTCAGCTCAATGACAGCTTCCATAACTCTGATTTCTCGTGCCAGATTTTACATAAGGTTGCTGCAGTAGACCCTCTCATTTCAATGGTATATACTGTATCAACCCACACAGTTTCCAATCAGGCTCAGGAGACTCTGCTGTCAGCATATTCAGTGGTGGTTAAGTTCTCTCTCTCCTGGTCCCTCTAGGTCATCCCTTTATTATCCTTCTTCCAGTGGTCATATTTACCTTGGATGCTTCCCTCCTGGGGTGGGGGTATACATTTACAAAGGCAGACAGTCCAGAAGGCTTGTGGACATCAGCAGACACCAATTGTCACATCGACATGCTGGAGATAAGGGCAGTCATCATAGCATTGCAGGTATTCCAGGACTCCTTCCCAGGGGGTGTGATTGCAATTCAGACAGACAGTATGTTGGTGGTGTGGTACATCAACAAATAAGGGGAAACTCATTCAAAACACTTATGTTGGGAAGCCATGAGGTTTTGGCCGACGTCTTTCCAAAGCTTTCTTGTGAGAAAGCATATCACAGGAAGGTCTAATGTTTTAGCAGACAAGCTGAACAGGTCCATTCTTCTGACTCACAAGTCAAAACCTCACCAGTAGTCTTTTAAGTAATCAGTGACTGTGGAGCTGTAAAGCTACTGGAGTCAGCCTTGCTGTGACCTATTTTATGCCTTATCCAACCCTGAATTTAGTAGCTACTTGGCTCTGATTCCTCAGGAGGGATAGTCAGAGAGGGAAACTCTGGCCAATACTTGTCCCTAGGTCTCCTGTATATGTATCCACCCATTCCCCTCATAACCAAATTCCATCAGAAAGCAATATGGTGCAATGCGAAGGTGATCTTCATTGCTCCCGTTTGGCCTTGGCATATATGGTTCCTCTTTCTATGGCCTTACTTGGTACACCTTCCCTGGCTTCTGAAACCTCTTCCAGACTTGGTCTCTCACCCATCTGACAAGTCTCACTTGGCCATCAAAGCACTACAGCTGACCACATGTTTTCACCACTTCAAATGATGGCCAGAAATTCCAGACTTTCTTCCTCTGCTCTCCATATTCTCTTACCATTCCAAAAAATGGCTACTACAAAAATATATAGAAGCAAGTGGAAAAGGTTTTCCATCTGGGCTTCCTCCAAAGGACTAGACCATTTTTCAGACCCCTAGTCCACTATTGAAATTCAACTGGCAGTTATTTCCAATTTTCATGTGGGAAATGACTACACTCTTATTGCTCACTGAAGTTGTTGAAGGTCTTTTTAAGGGGTACTTTTCTCCTTTGAATTCCTTTAAGAGACCATGTTTCAAAATAATGGGATATTGGTATCTTACTTCAGACCCTAACTAAGACCCTTTAGTACCTGCAATTTCAATGGAACTGAAATATCTTTCTTGGAGAATGATTCTTCTGGTGGCAATTACCTCAGCAAAGAGAATTTATGAACTTCAGGCTTTATAATGGAAGCTTTCATATTTGGTGTGCCACAAAGATAGAGTATTTCTTCAAACCAATGCTAATTTTCTTTCCAAGGTGGCTTCAGACTCTGCCTTAAATCAGGCAATTAATTTGCCAGTTTTCTTCCTAATATTTTGAATAAAGGAGAATATACCTTACACTTGTTGGATGTTCATTGCTAATTGCAGTTCTATTTGTACCATACCACGAATTTTAGGAAAACTAATCAAAATTTCTTTCCTTTTCCAAGGCTGAATCGAGAGATTGTGTTCACACAGTCCCACTATCCAGGTGGCTGTCTGGTTATATTTCTTTTGTTTACAAAGCAAAAGGATTGTCTCTACATCACAAACCTAAAGCTCATTCTGCTACAGCTGTTGCAACCTCCTAAGTCTTTTTTGCTAGAGGAACAACTAGATTTTTTATTTAATATATATGTTTGTCAGTTAAACTGATATTTACTCATGTCTTCATATCTCATCCTTCTTGTAATACTTTATCAGCTGAAAGGTCAAATCAGCTCACTTACTGATCATTTACTTATTTGATAGACATTTTGAAGATCAGTTTGAAGCCTCCTCTTGCTTTTTCCATAAAGGCCAAAGGAAGTTCATCTGTTTTTTTTCCATTAGCAGCCACAGTTTCTAGACTGGAATGGTGTACCTTATAGAGCAATAAATAAATAAACTGGCTTACAAACAAATAAGATAAATACATAAACATCAAACGGTAATGTATATAATCTGGTGAATTATTCAAACCAAGTCTTCCAGGAAGCATCTTGAAAATCAGAAATGATACACTTAAAAACACTGAAACAAATGAGGAGATCAGATATGGAAGGTTAGCTGTTTAGCCAAATGACTCGTACAAAGACTTCAAGCCAGTAAAATGTTTATAATCATACTACAGTGGTACCACTGAGTCTGAAATATGAACAAGATACAAACATGTCATAAACTGCATGAAGGACAATCATATATCAAACTTTTAGCTTAGGGAAAACACTTCCGTATTACTCATTCCATGTTCAAGTTTTGAGATTCTTTTGTTTAATTTCTCCAAGTCTTTTGAGTTTCTAATACCATGACAGAGATGGACCCCATTCCTATGTCAAAGTATGATTAAAGTTTGTGAAATTAGTATTGTTTCAGTCTTTGACGTTAGCCAAAAAATATTCTTCACAACACCCACAATGTGCCCAGAACTGACACCGTTTTCAATTCATACAGAGTTACGTGTATTGGTAGTATATCCAAATAAGACTGTAAATTATTTTTTATTAGACTAATTCCTCCTATTACTATTGGAACTGTCTGGGTATCCTTCTTCCATATTACCCTCATTTCTTTCTGTAAATCCTGGTATTTTATGACTTTTGTCTCTCTGTACATAAGACACTGTAATCACTGGGTGTAGCAATTTCACTGATCAATGCTACCTTTATCTTCTTTTCATGGATTACTGTATCAGGCATTCATGCATGTGTTCTTTTTTTCTTTTTGAACTGTCAGTAATGGGTAATCCCATGTGACATAAACTTCATCATTCTCTATAATGTTTTGTGGCTCATGTTCCCAATGCTTCTCAGCTACTTCTGTATTATAATGTTTGCACAATCCTCATTGCAACAGTTTTGCCACATTATTATGCCTTTTAGTAAACAGGCCCTCTGCCATTAGTGCATCACATCCAACAACAAGATGTGTAATTGTTTCCAGTTCTGTTTTACAGAAGCTGCATTTGTCTGTTTCTCTCACGTGTTCAATGGACTTTGTAAACCAATTTGAGTTCACTATTGTGGGCTGCTAATATTAACCTTTCATCTTTTGGTTTAAATTCACCTCTCCTTAACCATTCCAGGTTTTTCCATGAGCTTTATGTACTTGCAACTACATTTATGCATTTTTCACATTTCTTGCCTTGTCATCTGAACCTTCTGCTTATATTTATAGGTTCATAGGTTCATAGGTTCATAGGTTGGTACTAGGCTATCAGCCCTAGGGCCTATACAAGCCTAGCCATAACAATTCCCTGGCTATTTCTTCCCACATTATTTACTTTCCTGGACCCCTGTCTAGCAGGGCGACTGACGTGATCCCTGGGGTGAATTTCCTTTCTCCCATCCAATTGTCAAGGTTCCTCTTGAAGAGGTCCAAAGAGGCACTCTGCTTGACATGTATGGGCAATCTATTCCAGAGTCTGGGGAGTCTCTGGGTCAGGAACCTATCCCTCCAGCATGTTTTATTTATTGTGATGGCAAGGTTTAGATCCCTGGAGCGTCTAGCTCTGAGGGATTGGGATTTCTTTAAGTGTAGCATGTCCAACAGCTCTGGGTTTGACATGGCCTTGTATGTTAAGCAGAGATCACCTCTGAGTAGACGATATGCGACAGAGTATAGCTGGAGTTTTTAAGGCGGTCAGCGAGGGCATCTGCTTTAGGCCTGTGATTCTTTTAGTGAGGTATTTCTGAGGCCTTTCCAGTTGTTGCAGATGTCTTGAGAGGTACATACCAAATGGGGCGTTGTATTCTATAATGGGTCTAATGAGGGATGAGTACAGTGGGACAATGGCCTCCTTTTTTCTGGATGAAAAGCCCTTCGTGATGAGGTGTGCCACATAGAAGGATTTCCTGACTGTTGTGGCGATGTGGTTATCGAAGGTGAGACCACTGTCCACCTGTGTCCCTAAGTCTCTTATCACACTTTCTGTGTTTAGTGTACTGCCACCTATATGGTAATTCATGGATACATGTTTTTTCCCAAAGGGGATAACAATACATTTCTTGGCATTGAGCTTGAGCCCATGGCTCTGGCACCAAGCATCTGTTTCTGTAAGGCCCTTTTGTAGAGTATCCACATCATTTGGGGATTCAATAATGGCTCCCAGTTTGCAGTCATCTGCAAACTTTGTTAGCCAGAGTCCCTTAGTGTTGACCTGTACTTCAGAGAAGTAGATGCCAAACAAGAGCGGCCCCAGGACAAATATTCTGTTTGGATTTTTTGGCACATCCATTTGCTGCCTGAGTGTTGTGTCCTTCTGGTTTGGTTTCCTTGCTTGACACTGATATGCTTCTGGTAAACTAAGCAGGGAAGTCATCGTAGATCTGTTCTCTTCACGTTTCAAAACTTTCACTATGTTTGGATCTGATGACGTCAGCAAATATGTATGCAGCCTATGAATGCAGATCTGTACATGTTGTGATGCCCGTGCCCTGGCCCAGCAATCAAGGAGCCTCAATCCTCACCACTAACACCAGGGAGGGCATTTCATATGGGAGGAAAGAATAACAGATACACACAGTAAAGTGCAATTTCCCTTAAGCGCACACACAGATCACAGTCAGTCTGGGGCTGGTCACTCCCTTGCTCCACAGGTCCCCAATAAGACTCCCCACTGGCACAGCTATAGAGTTCAGATTTCAGCCTAGCTGGCAAGCTAAAACCTCCAGTACCCTCTCTGTCCAACCAGTGCTTCGTGTCCCTGCCCTAGTAGCTGGCGCACACACACACACATACACACACACACACACACACACACACACACACACACACACACACACACACACACACTTTGAGATAAGTATTTATACAACTTCACAGATGCTTCTGGGAAAGGCTGACACAGATTCTCCAGCTGTGCCCCTATGCCCAGACTATATGGTACTAATTACTGCCACCACCAGCTAATAATTATCAGCTACCCAAAGGCCCATAAAAGCATGTCCAATTATTACTGTGCAATATTATTATCCAATAGTAGTGCAACTAAGCAAGCAAAGCTTGTTGGAAGGGCTTAGTCCAGGATCACTTATAAGCATTCAATGTACTCTAGAGCTTAAATTATCTCTACGTAAACAAGCCACAGTTAAAAGGTTTTAAAAAATATTTAATAATAAATACTAAAAACACAGGACAATACTACTATACCACAGTGCTATTCAAGGGTTCTGAGATCACTTAGAAACTTAAAAAACTCAGTAGTACAGATCTGATATAACTGAAAAACACTTAATCTAATCTTTATAGTCCTAGCTATTTCTACAAGAAAACACACTTCTAAGATAACTTAATTATATAGAGCAAGGCAGTGCTGAGTTGAATAATCAGACAAAAATGCTTACAGTCTCTATCTGAGCAATAGTTTTTAAAATCACTAACAAACATTTCTGCTGGACCCTCCCAGATTACATCATTCTCATTTAGTTCCCATTACATCATTTCTTTGACACTTAGCTTGGAGTACCCAGGCCAACAGGCTACATCATTTAGCAAGCTAACACCTGTTCAGGAAGCTACAACAATAAAAGACATTTCACGTGTACACTCTAGTAATTATTCCTTAAGTTAAAACAATACAAAGAATGTGCTAGCTCAGACAGACTGACTCCGAGCTCTACAGCTCAAAGGCTAGATTTGAAATAATTTTAACTTCAAAAGAAATATTTGAAATGCTTGACTTAGTTTTCCTTAAAGTAGATGGCAATGTTGCTACAATCTTGAAGTTCAACATTTTACAGTGTTTTCTTTCATTTAAGAAACAAGCCTGTATTTTACATTTATATTTACAAATGCCAGAATTATGTACAGAATTCTATCTGGCTATGCTGGCAGCCTTTATCCTTCTCTACCAGTCTTCACATTTCTCCCCCCCCCCACCAGAGAATTCAAGCTAGTTTTTTAAGTGATCCTTGGGAAATGCCACTTGAGAGGGTTAGGTCTATCTGAGTGTACCGCTCCCCATTCCCTGTCTTGAGAGCCCATCTGCATTGGCACTGCTACTCCCACTACAGTGCTGCACTGAGATATATGCTTGCAACTCCAGGCTCCATCTTAGCAACTTGCCATTTTGCTGACTGGTTCTGTTTAACCATGTTAGAGGATTGTAATCTGTCATAACAGTGAATTTCCTTCCATACAGATAAGGCTGAAGTTTCCGCAATGCCCACACTATGGCTAGACATTCCTTTTCTACAGCTGCATAGCATTCCTCCCTGGGTTGGAGCCTATGGCTGAGATAAACCACTGAATGCTCTTCTCCCTCTGAAGAAATCTGGCTAAGTACAGCCCCACCCCATGGTTTGAAGCATTCACCTGCACAACAAATTATTTGCTGTAATCTGGACTGACTAACACAGGGGGTCTTCCCAAAGCTTCTTTAATCTTCTGGAATGCCTCCTCACATGCTGGGGTCCACACTACCTTATCTGGCCTGTTCTTCCTTGTCAGGTCTGTGAGGGGAGCAGCTATGGTACTATAACTGGGGATGAACTTTCTGTAGTACCCTGCTGTCCCTAAAAATGCCGTCAATTGCTTTTTAGTAACAGGTACAGGCCATGCCTGAATGGCTTTCACTTTGGCAGGTTCTGGCCTTATCTTACCACTCTCCACTCTATGTCCTAGGTAGGAGACTTCTGCCATACCCACCAGACATTTTCTCAGCTTAATGGTCAACCCTGCCCTCTGTAATCTGCCCAGCACCTCTCTGACATGCTGAAGGTGCTCTGGCCAGGAATGGCTGTAGATGGCATTATTATCTAGGTAAGCAAGGGCAAACCCTTGAGCTCCTACTAGGATATGATCTACCAGCCTCTGGAAAGTCGCTGGGGCATTTTTCATCCCAAAGGGCATCTTTTTGAACTCATACAAGCCAAAAGGAGTCACAAAGGCTGACTTCTCTCTAGCACTGGGAGTCAAGGGCACCTGCCAGTAAACCTTGGTAGGATCAATGGTTGTAAGATACTTAGCCCCACCCAGCTGCTCTAGGGCCTCATCTGTCCTAGGCATGGGGTAAGCATCCAACTCTGTGTGACTATTTAATTTCCTGTAGTCCACACAGAACCTGGTGCTGCCATCCTTCTTTGGCACCAGCACCACTGGGGAGTCCCAGGGACTGTTGTACTCTGGAATCACTCCTAGTTCCAACATCTCCTTTACCTCCTCCTCAGAGTCTGTCTGACTCTCTCAGGCATCCTATAAGGGGCCTGCCTATCAGGCCTTTGGGGTCCTGTATCCACCTGGTGCTGCACCAGGTGGGTACACCCTGGTTTCCCAGGGAACATGCCCCCAAATTCCTGCAACACTGCTCGGATTTCTCAAACATGGGTAGGAGATACCTGTTGGGGATATTGCTACCCCTTCCACTGAGGTGTCAGCCTGAGCCTCACTTAGGAGATCAGTCCCCAGATCTCCCTCAGACTCCTCCTGCAATCCACTGCAAATGCTCAGAACAAGTGCCTCCCTATCATGGTAAGGTTTCATCATGTTAACATGGTACAATTTGTGCCCTGCCATCTGCCTAGCAGTTCCACCATGTAGTTAACATCACTTATCTTTCTTACTACCTTGTAGGGACCCTCCCAAGTGGCTTGCAGCTTGTTGTGTCTGACAGGAATGAGAACTATTATCTGCTGCCCCACAGCATACTCTCTAGCTTGAGCATTCCTGTCATACCACACCTTTTTCTGTTGTTGGGCTTCTGCCAGTTTCTCCTGGTCCAATCCCATGATTTCCCTGAGCTTTGTCCTGAGGTTTAGGACATATACCACAACAGACTCCTTGTGAGACTCACACTCACCTTCCCACTCATCTCAAATTAAATCTAGAGATCCCCTCACCCTATGCCCATATAGCAACTCAAAAAGTGAAAAACCTGTGTATTCCTGGAGAACCTCTCTGTAAGCAAACAACAGATGGGGCAAATATTTGTCCCTCTCCCTCTTAAACCGATCTGCAAATGCCCATAGCATGGAATTGATTGTGGGGTTTAACCTCTCAACAAGACCATTAGTCTGGGGATGGTAGGGGGTGGTCTTCATGTGATTCACCCCACAGGACTTCCACAGACAAGCCAGCAGGTCTGACATGAAATTGGCACCTCTGTCAGACAGTATTTCTTTTGGGAAAACTACCCTGCTGAAAATCTCTAAAAAAGCATTTGCCACCTTCTCTGCCTCAATAGAGGACAAAGCCACTGCCTCAGGGTATCATGTAGCATAATCCACTACCACTAGGATGTACTTTTTCCCTGTGGAACTTGGGGTACTCAGAGGACCCACAATATCCATAGCTACCCTCTGAAATGGCTCCTCAATCACAGGCAAAGGCATCAAAGGTGCTCCCATCTTGTCTCCTGCCTTGCCTACCTTTTTGCATTGCTCATAGGTCCTGCAGTACCCTGTTACATCTCTGGAAATTCCAGGCCAATAGAAGTTTTGCATAATACATCTCTTTGTATGATTTATGCCCATATGACCTGCAAAGGGAATATCATGGGCTATGGCTAGAAGCACCAGATGGTATGCTCTAGGCACTATCAACTGCTGTACTCTCTCACCTTCTAACCCTCCCTTAGGGGTCCACTCTCTGTATAGTAACCCTTTGTCTCAGTATACAGATTCCCCCTTCCCTTGAGAATCATGTGCCTTCCTAGCTACCTGCCTCAGGCCTTGCAATGTAGGGTCTGAGAGCTGTGCCTGTCTCAGCTCTCTCCTTGTAACCCTTCCCAGCTCCCCTTCCACAGGAAGTCTGCAGCCTCTGACAGCGGTGCCTCACTGTCAGCCTGGGTACTACTACTCAACTCTACCTTTGCAGTTACCCTGTCCAAGGGAACATCAGTACCCACAAGCAGTTGTGGCTCACATTCAGTCTCACTGCTACAAAGTAGCTCCCTTCCTGAAGTAACCACCTCATCAGTCCTGGCTGCAAGTATGCAGTCTATCTGTGTCTCCCCCAGGCTACCAGACCCACATGTTTGTCCCCTAGCCTGACCGCATGTAATTGCATAAGCACATGGTAGTGCCTCATCCAAATCCTTCCCTCTCAGGACATCTGCAGGATGGTAGTTTAGTACCCCTGTTGTCTCAAGACAACCTACTACTGGCATTTTGTCTTTCCTACTTACTGGCTCCTTCACCTTTGGTTCCCCACCTTGCCTCTGTGAACACCTGTATGCCATATGGCCCCACTGGCTGCATTCAAAACATTTAACCCTAGCTCCTAGTAGCTTGCCCTGCTACTTGAAGATTATGTCAGGGCAGTCTGTGCTGCCCGTGATGGGTTCATTTAGACCCATGAGCAGTACTGGGGGTGCTCTTCCTGTGCAGGACTGCCCTGCTTGCCAGGTGTAGGTCTCCCTTTTTCCCCAACTCATCTGAAGTAGCACATTGTCTATCAGCTAACCAGATCCTCATGTCCTCAGGCAAAGTGCTAAGGGCTTGTTCCCTCACCAAAAGGTCTGCCAGCCCTTCAAAAGTGGTGACCCGACATCCACTCACCCAGCTATGAAAATAAGTGCTCAGTTCAGTAACATATTCCCACACACTTTCATATGCCTTGTGTCTATGCTCACAAAACCTTTTCCTATACATTTCAGGTGTTAGCTTAAAACATTCTAAAATACTTTTTTACAGCAGTATAATCAAAACATGCAATGTCAGACATTTTAGGCAATGCATTTACAGCTTTACCATGGAGTAAGGGGGTCAGTAACCATACCCAGAGCCTTTGGTCAACACTATGCTGTTTGCATACCCTCTCAAACATATGAATGAAACTATTAAAATTATCCCCCCACTTAAATTGCAGAAGAAATGTATTGACCTGTTGTGCTCCTGGGGTCCAGTTACTCCCTTCCCCATTACCTCCATGACTTTGGCGAAGAGTCAGCATTTCCCTCTCATGCCTCCTCTGATGCTCCTTTTCTTCGGCTTCTATCTCCATACACCTGGACTCCAACTCAAGTCTTCTTAGCTCCAGCTGGATTTTTAAGTCCACTGCAGAAAGGTTGAGCTGTCCATTCTCCAAGGATATTGTATCTCCACTGCCAATCTGATTGTCCTTCTGGATGCTGTTTTCTGATGCAGCTGTAACCAAGGCTGTAATCAGGTCTGCCTTTGTCAAGTTTCCATGCACCAGTCCTCTAGCCTGGCACATCTCCACCAGCTGGCTCCTTGTCAGCTTTCCATACTCCTCTGCTGACATGCTGCCTGCTCACCCTGACTAAATAAGCTAACAAAAGAAATAAAATAATGGTAATCTGAACTCTGAGTATTCACTGCATGGCTGTTTTAGAGTACAAAACACCTTCAGAGATCACTGTACATAAGCTACAGGATTCACTCTACCCACACCACTACAAGCCAATTAGTATTTGCCAACTAATTAATATGTGATGTGGATATCCCAACCACTGCAGCCACAAATGTGACACCTGTGCCCTGGCCCAGCAATCAAAAAGCCTCAATCCTCACCACTAACACCAGAGAGGGCATATCATATGAGAAGAAAGGATAACAGATACACACAGTAAAGTACAATTTCCCTAAAGAGCACACACAGATGACAGTCAGTCCAGGGTTGGTCACTCCCTTGCTTCCCAGGTCCAGAATAATACTCCCCACTGGCACAGCTATAGGGTCCAGATGTCAGCCTAGCTGGCAAGCTAAAACCTCCAGTACCCTCTCTGTCCAACCAGTGCTTTGTGTCCCTGATCAACTAGCTGACACACACACACACACACACACACACACACACACACACACACACACACACACACACACACACACACACACACACATACACTTTGAGATAAGATTTATACAACTTCATAGACACTCCTGGAAAAGGCTGACACAGATTCTCTAGCCATGCCCCTGTGCCCAGATTATACGGTACTAATTACTGACACCACCAGCTAATAATTATCAGCTACCCAAAGGCCCTTAAAAGGGTGTCCAATTATTATTGTGCAATATTATTATCCAATAATAGTGCAACTAAGCAATTAAGGCTTATAGGAAGGGCTTAGTCCAGTATCACTTATAAGCATGCAATGTACTCTAGAGCTTAATTTATCTCTACGTAAACAAGCCACAGTTAAAAGGTTTTAAAAATATTTAATAATAAATACTAAAAACACAAGACAATACTACTACACCACAGTGCTATTCAAGAGTTCAGAGATCACACAGACACTTAAAATAACTCAGTAGTACAGTTCTGACATAACATAAAAACACTTAAGTCTAATCTTTATAGTCCTAGCTATTTCTACAAGAAAACACACTTCTAAGATAACTTATTTACATAGGGCAAGGCAGTGCTGAGTTGAATAGTCAGACAAAAATGCTTACAGTCTCTCGCTGAGCAATAGTTTTCAAAATCACTAGCAAACATTTCTGCTGGGCCCTCCCAGATTACATAATTCTCATTTAGTTCCCATTACATCATTTCTTTGACACTTAGCCTGAAGTTCCCAGGCCAACAGGCTACATCATTTAGCAAGCTAACACCTGCTCAGGTAGCTACAACAATAAATGACATTTCACATGTACACTCTAGTAATTATTCCTTAAGTTAAAACAATAGAAAGAATGTGCTAGCTCAGACAGACTGACTCCGAGCTCTACAGATCAAAGGCTAGATTTGAAATGCTTGACTTAGTTTTCCTTACAGCAGATGGCAATGTTGCTACAATCTTGAAGTTCAACATTTTATAGTGTTTTCTTTCATTTAAGAATCAAGCCTGTATTTTAGATTTATATTTACAAATGTCAGAATTATGACACAATTCT
Organism: Protopterus annectens; assembly: GCF_019279795.1. NCBI lineage: Eukaryota > Metazoa > Chordata > Ceratodontiformes > Protopteridae > Protopterus > Protopterus annectens. The sequence goes on along the minus strand of NC_056731.1, from coordinate 293,181,753 downwards.
ATCTGGCTAGGCTGGCAGCCTTCACCCTTCTCTACCAGTCTTCACACGTAATTAATTTTCAGGAGGCCCATACTTCCTCCAGAATGAGGGTTATGTAGCTTTTGTATACATTGATTTTTATATATCATTTTATACAACTGATTCAGTATGTTTTAGGGCAGGTCAGTCACCCCAAAACTGTAAGCGAGATCAGGATGAGCAAATTGGTTTATAGCTTGGACTTAGCTCCTAGATGCCAGGACTGTTTTCAGTATTAATTTTAGTCTTCTAAAATATTCTTTACTGAGTTTTGCTCAAATTTGTTCATGTTTTATTGTCAATCCTTCACCATTTCCCAAATATTTATATACTCCTCCTGCTCAAGTTCCTTTAAATCACATTCCTGTCTGAGACTGATATTTTCTTGGTGCTGCAGCTTTCCTGCTTTAAATGTTGTTTTTACACATTTATCAAGACCAAATGACATTCTTATATGATCTGAGAAAGTTTTGATCAATTCCAGTTGTGCTTTCAGCTCCTCTTCTGATAAACTATACAGTTTTAAATCATCCACAAAAAGAGGATGAGAAGTCTTTCAACTTTATTGTTGTCCAGGAGCCAAATTATACCCATGACCTAATTTGTTAAGTAGACAGCTTAATGGGTTAAGGGCAAGACAAAAGAGCAGCAGTGACAGAGTCACCCCAGAATCTCTCTCTTTTGATTTTTCATCCCTGGAATAATAACTTGTCCTTTATCATGGCTTAGCTGCAAAGTGGTTTGCCATTGTTTAATGGTCACTCTGATGTAATTATCAATATAGGCTGTATCTTAAACATCAGTAAGCACTCTTTTATCCATGAATGTGGGATGCTGCCAAATGCTTTTTTGTAGTGTACCCATGCAATAATTAGATTCTTCCCCTTTTTACAGTTCTCCATTATAACTTTATTTAACAACAAATGATCTTTTGTTCCATATGATTCTCTTTTGTTACCCTTTCGTTCTATCGCCATGACTGAGTTTTCTTCCAGATGACTCTAAACTCTGTCAGCATCAGTTGCAGTATATAGTTTACACATTGTTGGAAGGCAAGTTATTGATCTATAGAGTTATTTATTTATTTATTTTTATTTATTTTACGTTTGTTTACCGGGAAAGTCCAACTGGATACATGTCCTTTTTCAGCATAGGCCTGGGGAGAAAATGTCCAGAAGAATGGCAGTGTATATATAAACAAAATAATAGTAGTAAACATTTCTCAAGGTACTATTAACTAGTTTAGACTAACAAAATAGCTGTGTAGTATAAGATAAATATATGGCTATTTAAAACTAGGGATTCAAAGCTACTTATGTACAAAAAAGTATATACAGAAAATATATAACACTACAGTAAAGTAAAAAAAATGGTCCTTCAAAGTTTCAAATGAATAAAACAATGGGCATTAAAAGGATTAAAGGAACATTCCATTTTACAGAATATAGATAGCTTCTCTGTGGTCAGAGATGTTTCTCATGATGCTTAATTTAGGACAGAGAGTTGCTGGTAAGCAAGAAACAGGTAGAATATATTGTGAGAGGTTAATTCTGAGGAAGTGGCAAGACTGGAGAGGGAGAGGTGCCTAGATTTTAGGATAGCTTGCAGGTTCTCTCTTAAGGAGGAGTATCATTTTTCCTGTTGTTAACCAGGCTCATGTCTGTTCAGGGTGTACATATTAATAGCTCTTACTCTGGGCTAAATCTTCGTGTAACAATGCTTTTAGCAAGAAGTTAGGTACTGCATCTTGGACTGGGATTTTCTTAATTTTATTTCAATTTCTCTGACTCTTACTTCAGCCCATTTCATATCCTGTCCATTTGAACATCTTACTGTTTCTTTTACTTCTTCTATCCATTCAGCATCTTTGTTATGTTCCACAGGGTCTTCATAGATATTTCTCCAAAATGTGTCCATTTTTTTGGTGGTGTTTCGGTTCCATTTGCTTTGTTTCCCAATTCTCTGTAAAATTTTTTGAGTCATCAATGAATTACTTATTTTGTACGTTTCCTTTATATTTATCCACATATCTTCTATTTTTTTTCTGCCTGTGCTGATATCTTTAATTTATTATTTGCAATTGTATACAGTAGAACCTGGTCTGTTCTAATACTTGTTGCTTTTATCACATCTATCTTTCTAAGTATTTTTGTTGATCTATTCCCTCTTCTATACTCTTCAAACAGTGCCACTTCTATACTCTTCAAACAGTGTCACTTCTCGTAATTGCTTTATAGTCTTCTCTATTTGATACTTCCATGTTGGCATTTGATTTCTTTCCTTCCTTTCCTTTGCCCTGTATTTTTTTAGTAAGACTTTATCTGTTATAAATTAGCTGCACAGTGATATATCCTATTTACTTTGGTCATATCACATGAATTTTTGTTAATTGTCTTGATTACTGTGTTCATTTGTTTTATCAGACTTCTGACATTTTGAGTCTTACTGACTTTCTGTAATCTATTTCTTTCATCGTTCTTAATATGTCTATCCATCTTTATTAAATCAAGCAGCTATTCCCTTAGATCTTTTTTATTTGCCATTCCCTGTAGGCATTCTACAGAAGTTTTCAGAACATTTTCCTGTGATATATTCTCTTCAGTTGCTTCATACATCATCCGTTGCTCTTTCATATGGGAACTCACTGGCCTATCACTTCACAACATTGTTCTTAGTTGAGGTTTCTACTTCATTTATTAAGAAGATGTCAGGCTATACTTATTAGAAAGAACAATAGGCATAAGTAATTCAGGAATATGAACACACCAAACAAAAACAACTCATATATATTCATTAGTTATTTTTATAACAGTCTTTAATTTTCCTGTTTGTTCACCAGGGAACAAAAGAGCCAGGTAATCATTCACACTTGGTATTATATGACAAGGTGGAATTTAATAATTTAAAGTAGTGGTGACAGAATTCACAGGCTCTGTTCCTAACAAACTAATGAGTTGTGTTATAAAAAAAGTACAGTTGTGTGTGTAGACAACCTATCACAATTAGAGATGCTTGAGTAGATCAATGTTGCAGTCTTAAGTCTTGGGACTTCCTGCAGTGCTAATGTCAATGGCTGGTACAAATGCCAGAGTTTTTCATCATCCCTTAGTCAGCAGACATCCTTGCAGTAAGACATCAGTGGTATAAAGGTATATCATCCAGCTCCATCTTCAGTTCTTTTATGTCTGAGGTACCAAACTCCATGTTTCCTCAGGTAAAGCATAACCTGTCCCATTGACAGCTGGAGACAATGTGTTACACCAGTAGACTATGAGGGGAGAGGGTCTAGAGAAGAGGTAGGTATGTACCCCAAACCAGGGACAGCAGATAGGAGAAGTAGGGGGGGAGAAAGAGTACTGCAACATTGATCTACTCAAACATCTACACTTATGTACAATGTTCACTCAAGTCAATGTTGCAGCACTAAGTTTGGGGAAGGCTCACAAAGCTTTTTATTGGGGAGGTTGTTGAGTATTCTGGGCCAGACACATTAGGCTCTAAAGTACAGAAGAGGCAAACGCAACTCTAGTTCTTGATATAACACCAAGGTAGTAATGTTTGGTGAAGGTGTGAACAGCGGACCAAGTAGCTGCTTCCAGAATGGTCTGAGTAGGTGTCCCTTTCAGAAATGTTGTAGCGCTAGCTTTTTTCCTTGTAGAATGAGCCAAGACTCTATTAGGAATCTGCTTACCATGTTGAGATTTACAAAAAGCAATGTAGTTGGCTATACATTTGGAAATGGTCTTCTTTTTCACTGGTGTTCCCTGTTTACCTTCTGCAAATGCCATTGACATCTGGTTTGATCTATTTGGGAATTTTGTTCCATATAAGTAGTATCTTAGTTGTTTGTATACATCTAATGTGTAGAGGATTATCTATCCCATCTGTTCTTTAGATTGTGAAAGAATCCAGAAAGATGAATAGCTTGATTCAAGGAGACCTCTGATGCAGCCTTGGACAAGATGGAAGGGTTAATTATCAAGGTTATACTATCTGTATGAGAAAAGAAGCAGGGCTTTTTGCACATCAGAGCTTGCAGCTTAGCTATATGTCTGGCTGATGTGAGTGTCAGCAGCAGGGCTGTTTTCTGTGTAAGCAATTTGAGTGGTGCTGAGGCTGCTGGCTCAAAAGGTGGCTGTGATACTTTTTCAAGCACAATATTTAGGTCCTGGAAGGGTGGAAGATTCTCTCCTGGGAGCCTGAGATGTACGCCCCCTTTTAGAAATTGTTTCATGTGGGGTAAGCATATGCCAGAGGTAACATGTGAAGGCAGGTGGATTTAGCAGAAGCACACACTTTTACACTACAATAAGATATTTTTTTGTTTGTACAGAAAGGAGAGGTATCCCAGTACCTGCTCTACAGACAAAAACACATTTCTATTTTGCCACATGATTTTCTGGTATTTGGGTTTCTAGACTCTTTTAATATCTTTAGCATATCCTCTGAAAAGGATTGTCTCAATGGAATCATTAACCAGTCATCCAAACTGTCATTTGAGCATCTTCAGGTTGGGATGAATAACAGAGCCCCTTGTCCTGGGTTAGGAGGTCTATAAAGAGGGGCTATGTCATGAGTCTCCCTTCACTAAGAGTTAGAAGGAGGGAGATCCGCTGCTGGCTGGACCAGTAAGAAGCCATCAGAATCATCTGTAGTTTATCTACCCTCACTTTGTGTAATACTCTGAGGAAGAGAGGTATTGTCGGAAAGGCATAGAGAAAGAGGGCTGTCCAGTTAAAGCAGAAGGTATCTGTTCTCCAAGCCCTTTTCTGAGGAGTTATTGAACTGAACTTGCTGATCTTCTTGTTTCCTGGGGAACCGAAAAATGTTATCTCTGGCACACCCCATTTGTGTGTCAGGTCCAGGAAACTTCCCTTTTCAGTATCCATTTATTGGTATCTAAGAGTGATCTACTCAGACTGTCTGCTAGCAGGCTGTCTTGAGCTGGGAGTTGTGGTGCTAGGGAAATAAGTCCTAATTACTGAGCCACCAGCCATGATTCCATTGCTAAGTATAAAACATCACATAACTTTAAAAACTGATAAAATAATGAGCAAAAGTGATTTTATTCCTCCATACCAACATGAACATATAAAATGTTTTTCTCAAATGTTGAATTTTGCTGTAGAAAATGCTTTTTGTGATTTTATGCAGTATAAGCATAAGTTGGTATATAACTTGAATAAAAAGGAATGGAAGGAACTATAGGCATTAGTGAATAATGAGCATCTTATTATTAAACCATCTGATAAAGGTGAAGGAACTACAGGCATTAGCGAATAATGAACATCTTATTATTAAACCATCTGATAAAGGTGAAGGAACTACAGGCATTAGCGAATAATGAACATCTTATTATTAAACCATCTGATAAAGGTGGTAAGATAGTGGTGATGAATGTTGTTCAATATTATAAAATGCGTATGTCACATTTAGATGATATCAATACCTATGTTAAGAGTAATACAAGTGAATATATTAAGGCTATGAATGACTTTGACACCCTTATATCTAAGGGAGTGAGATAAAAAGTTTAATACTGATGTCAGTGAGTTGGCTTTATTTTACTGTCTTCCAAAAATTCATAAAAGTGGGGTTGACCCACCTGGTAGGCCTATTGTATCTACTCAAAAATATTTTTTATCTAATATTGGGAAATTTTTGCATGAATATTTATTCCCTTATGTAATAAAGTTACCGAGGTATATTAGGGATAGTTTTGATTTTTTGGAAAAATTATCTAAAATACAGTGGAGTGCAGATATGTTTTTTTTTATAAGTGTTGATGTTGTCAGTTTGTATACTAACATACAGTGTCAGTTTAGACTAGAAGCAGTAAAATATTTTTTGGGTAATAGTCCAGTAGCATATTATATTATTGAAATATTGGAATTTTGTTTGAATAATAATTTTTTTATGTTTAATGAACAAATATACAGACAAATAAAGGGCACTGCCATGGGGGCATCTTTTGCCCCCATGTATGCCAACCTGATGATGGGCTTGTATGAGTTAGAATGGTTATATCATATAGATTTTTTTTAAATTATGTAGTTAGTTATTTTCGTTTTATAGATGATCTTGTTTTTATTTGTAAAGGTGGGATATCTTATGTTGGTCAGTTTATAGAAGTTATGCAACATAATAGATTTGGACTTTCCTTTGACGGCGTACAGGTGGGCAAAGATATAGCTTTTTGAGACATACATTTGATTTTGGAGGACAGCAATACTTTACGTACGTCTGTGCATAGAAAATTTGCTGATAATAATCAGTATTTGATGGGGACTAGCTGTCATCCAGTTCATACTTTGTTCTCCTTACCCTATGGGGAATGTATGAGACTTAGACGGCTATGTAATACTGACACGGACTTCTTTAAAGAAATTAGTGTGACTAGTGAGATGTTTAGATTGTGGGGCTATATTGAAGCTAGTATTCAGACAGCTATAGATAAGGTTATTAATGAACAACATAAAGTTGGTACTTATAAGTATGGAAGTAAGGGGTATAAGTTAGATGTTAGAAATCAAGAAAAAAGACTAATTTATTTTCTCTCTACATATAGTGTTTTCAGTGATGTTTTAATAGATATTGTTAAACACTACTGGCATTTTTTGTTTAGATCAATGGACCTAAAAAATTTATTGTCTAGGTCTTTAGGCATTTCATTTCGTAGAGGTAGGAATTAAAAGATATTTTGGTACATAATAAATTTAAATATCCCACTGAGACACTGCAATATAGGACCATGCAGAGACTAAGAAGTTCACCCTGTGGTCATTGCAATGTATGTCATTATATTGTTCCAACTTTTAAGTATATAAATAGCCATGTATTTGAGGTTAAAAATATATATAGCTGTAATACTGAAGGTATTATTTATGCGTTGAAATGTCCGTGTAACCTTGTATATATAGGAGAAAGTAAAAGGAAGTTTAAACTAGACTGCAGGAGCATATCAGGAATATTATAAATAATAAAGAAGATAGCCCTGTTGCTAAACATTTTATGCTGGTTCACAATTCTAATCCAAATGGGTTACAAGCCACTATCTTAGAACATATTATGAAGGGTGTATTTTCTGATGATTTGTGTAAAAGTTGTTGTTATATAAAGAAAGTATTTTCATTTTGAAATATGACACTTTATTTCCTCAGGGTCTGAATGTGGAATGTAACTGGAGGCTTCTTATCTGATGAGAAAGTAGTATTAAGTATTTTTTAATGTTTATTGATTAATTGGTTTAGGCTGCTTGTTTAATTGTTAGATGCATTAGGGTATATAAACTGTGTAAGTTATGTGATGTTTTATACTCCCTGAAGGTGGTTGCCGAAGTGCTAGAGGTGCAATAAACTGGTGTTTTAAGTGGATTCTTCATCTGTGGTCTTCAGTTTTATCTTTTCTTTTTGGTTCGTGCAATGATTCCATTGCTAATCTGCATGGATAATAGGAGTGAGTTCCCCCATTTGTTTATATACCACATAACTGTGGTGTTGTCTGTTAAGGTCTTTATTGCTCCTGGTATCAATCTTTTTTGATTTGCTGTCATACCCAAAATAAATGCCACCATCTCCTTTACTCCTTTATATTGATGTGCTGGGTTGCCTGGTGCCTGTCCTATATCCTTTGGACTCTTGAGTTTCAGGTGTACGCCACAAGCTAGGTCCATGCTATGTGTGGTTAGGATTTGTACAGTTTCCCGGAGTTGGAAGGGTGTACTTCTTATGTTGGCTTTGCCAATCCCTTCTCATTACAGATTATTTTTCAGGCATGATAGGAAGAATATTGCTGCTTCTAGGGAGTCCTGGTGTTGTGACCAGCAATTTTCTTGTGAACCACTACAATTTCCTTATATGCAATTTTTCTAGTTGGACCATTACAATACAATAAGCCATGTACCCAGGGACTCTCAAATTCCTTGAAGTATTGATGCATGGCATACTCTGAAAGCATCTGATAGAAAGGCCATCTGCTGGACAGAGTGCATGTAGGTCTGCCCCTAGGAAGATAAACCTGGTTCTGCGTGTCAGTTGTGAGTTTTGGACACTGAGTATAAGGCTCACCTTATGACAACAATCTGTGGCTGTCAGAAGTTCTGCTGGGGATGTCAGTCAGATTAGAAAATTATCTACGTATGGGCAAATATGGACACCCATCATTCTGCAAAAGGCAATGACTCATGCCACAAATTTCTTAAATACAGTAGATAAGCCAAATGGTAAGACACAACATTTTAGTGTAGTCCTCCTGCCTGCAAATGTAGGAATCCCCTGTATTCCTAAAGGATAGGAACATGAAGGTAGGCATATTTCAAATCCAGAGTCGCCATCAAAGCCCCATGTGAAGACAGGGGGCAAGAATTTTTGAAGTGTTAATTTTGATACTAGCAGGAATTTGTTGACTTTTGAATGGTCCATTTGGGTTTACGTGCTCCTTCCTTTCTGGGGACTAAGAAGAGGGGTGAGTAGAAACTTGTATCAGCCTCTCCTGGAGGAATTGGTTGGATGGAATCTTGTCATAACAGATCCTCTAAGAGAAGAGTAATTACTTTCCTTTCCTGTTTTGAAGTGGCAGGAATAACAAGGAAAGGTAGACTTTTCCAAAACTGTAAGTTGTGGTCCTTTCTGAATATCTGCAAGTATCTATTTGTCCTGGGTGATCTGCTCTCAATTATTAAAGAATGAGGTGAATCTCCATCAGGGTTGGGGTGGAATTTGGGGGAAAGGTGATGTACTGAGCACAGCCACAGCTGCTCCTTCCAAGGGGCAGGATCCTTAGAATTCCAAGGATGAAATACTGGTCAATTTGTAACTGTCTTTGATACCTAGTCCTTTCCTCCTAGACAGCTCTTTTTTTTTCTTGTTTAGGATGAAAGGGTCAGGACTTAGTGGAGTAGTTCCTATTATATTTGGGGAAGGGTAAAAGTACATTCCTTAACTCACTTCATCTGTTTCCTCTTGTCATGCATTTTCCCAAACATCATTCCTGCTGTGGCCCCAAAACAATATTCATTATCTAGTAGGGCATCTAGGACCTCTGCTTTGACATAGTCTGACAGGGCTCCCTATTGAAATGTCATTCCCTGAAATGCCGAATGCCAACAAGCCAAAAAAAAAGAACAAAAACACAGAACAGCATGTTTCAAAAATCTCCATTCCCCTTTAAACTTCTTTTTGTAGGGTGGCAAATGCCCCTGCACCCCCCCCATGTGGGGGCAAGCACCAAACTTACATATACCAATTTCAAGATCACCATACCTTAAAGAAAATGGAATATTCCAAGAAATGACATCTTGGACTTACATGTACTAATTCCAGTCTTTTGGTCATTCAGTCCCCGTACTTCAGGACTCACTCTAGTGGGTCCCAATATTACAAATTGTTACCTCTGAAAGAGGTTATGTTCTCATCCAGGCATGTCTCTTCATCATGGATCCTGTGGCAGCTGTCCTGCATGATGCATCCGATATATCATAGCCATATTTAAGTAATTGTCTGGACACCTGGAGTGCTCTATATTGAAATTTCAGGACTCTAAATGCTGAGTGTCAACAGGCAGAAAAAAATATCAAAAATATAGGACAGCAGTGAATCTCAAACATGCTCTTTTCCTTTAAACTTCTTTTTGCAGAGGACAAGCACCACTCATACTCCCACCCCCAGAATTAGAATATAGTAACTCTGAGATTGACATGCCTCAGAGAAAAGATAATATTTTTCAGAAATGGGCATCTTGGCTAAGTACATGCAAGTCTGTGTTTTTTTCAGCCATTCAACCTTTGTGATTTGGGGGTTGTTCTACCTGGTCCTGACATTTCAAATAGCTACCCACCTGGAGGCCTGCATTGTGCAATTTCTGGCTATCTCTCTGCAGGTTCTTATCCTGTATGTGCTCTGCCATAGCCTTTCTTTGTTCCTGAACTGACTCAAGGTATTAAAATATGGAACAGGTATCTCAGAGCACTCATAACCATGGTGGCATAGCTGCATGCTTTTTTTACCAAATTGGTCTACGACTCTACTCTCCCTAGCATTTTCCAAAGGATTTTTAGATACAGGTTCAGCTGACCTCTGAGTAAATTCCAGAAACACCATAGCTGGATCTGCCACTAGATTCTTATAGAGGTGCCTGTGGGACTCAAGCACCCTATAAAGTCAACCAGGCCTTCCGGAGGCAGGAGTGAAGGAATCATCAGCAAGCAAATCACCCAAGACTTTGTGGACTGGTGGTATAGCCGGGGTTCTGTGGGCAAGGAAACGCAAGAGCTTTCTATAGCTACTTTGGACCTGGAAGAATTGCCTATACTCACAATTAAAGGAATTCTTCATTCTGTGAAGGATAGTCCCAAAGGAGAAGCCCTCAGAGGGCAAAGCTGAGGGTAAGGTGTCTTCTGAGTCAGAGTCCAAATACTGCTGAGGAGGAAAATGCTCTACATAGCTAAGTTCCTCTTCATCCTCTGACTGTGAGGAATCTATATTTCCCATGTCCCAGGGGAGGTTCCTGACACAGGCTTCTTTTCCAGGGTGAGCTGGCCAAACTTCATGAAGTCTATGAAGTTTTACACTGGCCTGACTATGTCCTGTGGAGAGATCTGGGTTGTGGAGGTAGGAGATCCTGGCAGCATTAGCTGGAGCAAACCTACCAGCCTTTTTGGTTTGGCTGTTTTGGGAGCTGAAAACTAGACCTGCCAGTGAACTCAGTTTGGTTCCCATGTAATTTCTCCCTAACTGCCCTCACCCTTGGTCACGAAAGCCCTGCTCTCAAAAGCTGTGGCATGCCTAGCAGCTTTGGACATAATCAGTGTTAGTATGGTGTCAGCACCTGAAGACTTTGCCATAGCAATGTTGGCCTCCAGGGAGGATATTGAGCTTAACAGCTGTTGGACCATGGAACTGCAAAGGGACCTCTCCTGAGTCAATGATCTCCAGATGAGGTGGGGAGTCTGACACGGAGATGTCTTTAGCCTGTCATATATCCTTATCCTTAAGACATTTGTCTTTTTGCTTTCTGGGGAGGCAGGATGACAGCCAGAAGATGCAATAGCCTGCAAAGGCAAAGTCCTGCCCAGTCTTAAATGCTGTTGAAGGGCTACAGCCCTATATATAATGTTTTTTGTTGTTAAATCTAGCATAGAAGGGACAGTGTTTTATGTTATGCAGAGGCCCAAAGCAGAACAAACAGTAGCAGAGGTAGTCTTTGTGGGGGATCTGTTTCCTAAATGACAGACAATTGTTGACTTTTAAAAACATTAAACATATAACATCAGAATACTATTAAAGATAAAAGAAGTTCCACAGTGAGGTACCTAGCTGAATCCTCTGGTACTTCAAGCTGACCAACAGATGTACAACACTTACATATGCTTTCTTGTTCATCAGATTAACACAGCAAGAAAGATGATGTCAGCCAATGTACCTTTATACAACTGACATCCTGATGTTAAACTGAGAGGACATCCGCTGGCTGGGGGATGTTGAAAGACTCTGGTATACAGACGAGATGTGAGTTTCCACATGGCAAGAAGCTCCAAGACTTAATGCAATGTTGACTATGACAGACATAAGCTACGTGTGGAAATATAAAAACTCAGATTTTAATGTCACACTAAAGTCCCCTAGGCTTAGGCTTGTTAGTCTAACCCTTCTGTTTATTTGTTTATTTATTACTTAGTTAACGGATGAGTGACGTTAGTTAAAGGTCCTTCTTTGTAGTCACCACTTCTTTGTTCTCCTTTTGGATAAAATATGGAGTAACAAATGTTTCCATAAAATGTGAACATACATACAGCCATTAAATGCATCCACCCCCCAACTTCTGCAAGGCCATGCCCTGATGGCTCCCCTACTTGCACAAAATCACCCCATTCATTCTTTGGAAGCAGCTCAGTGGTACATTTCCAATGCTAGCAGCACAAGCTTGCCCAACTTCAAAGAGTGATTGCTTACCTTCCATGTAGGTGTCAGTAATGTGACAGGCTAATATGCCTCTCTCCCCAGGCTGATCTAGTTGTTGTCAGCTGCTCAAGACCATGCTCTCCCTTCAGATCTCTCAGGCACCCATGCCACTAATTGAACAAGGTGTCTTGGCCCATAGTTGGGGCACCCCTCAACTTTGTGGGGTTGGGTATCCATTATATATGGTATTATAGCTGGATCTCTGATCATAGGCAGCCTTCCATACCTTCAAGATATGGATACCAAGAAAGTCACCTTGACAGTGAAGCTCCAGAGATGAATCTTGGCATAAATACATGCTGAAAACATTAGGGTTGTAATCAGTGGCCCCATCATAACTCTTTGAAGTGCATGGAGTTTCATCTGCTTCATGTACTACTAATTACAGGGGAAAGAAAGTGTAGGAGAGCAAATTGTTTTACTGGCTTATAAAGCTTTTGAAAATCTGTAAAACACCTAGAGCTGACAAAAAACAGTGTAGAAACAAAGTGTCCCTCTGAAGAAATAACAGCTTTAAAAGCTGTTAGACACTGTTCTGCCATACTTGAGGGCAGCAGAGTGAAGATGTAACAGTTTGTAAAAGCTGTTTTACATTCCATTGCTGTTGTTTGCAGCCAACACTGTGCACTCCCCATCCTAGCATGAAACTAGATTCTAGCAGCACTTACAGGTACTTAACAAAAACGTGTCATGCACCTTTCTGATATCAGAATGGTGCTTAACAAGTTTGCCTTCTCTCTAGTTTCATAGCATAAACATGGTACTCTATACACAACAGTAATTTTTGACATCCCTCAACATTTCTGACAATACAATACCAAGAAGTGAACTACTCCATATACTTGTCTCCCTCTTTAAAAACAAAAATTCTCACTTTCTCATTGAACAATCATGTCTCACCATGTGCACTGACTCCATACGCCTACTGCAGATTTCAACCTTTTTATTTGAACTATGTTCTGAAATATGGCACTCTGTTGCAGATTGAGGTACATCTGCATTTCTAGTATGTGTCCCCCTTTTTCCTCCAAAGTGTATATAATCCTTGATACCATCTCAAATTTTCAGCACTTGAAAGGACTTATCCCATGGTTTAACTGTTCATTTCTCTAGTTCATGCTTCTCCCTTCACAAGTGCACTCTTATCTCTCTTTTTTCCATAACGTTTTAGTTTACATTACTTGCAGTGAACTTAAGATTTATGACCCCATATTTCCTCTCCCTTTCTCATTTTTCTTTCATTATTCTTTCTCCTCCTTGTGCACTGACTCCATACGCCTACTGCAGATTTTTGTGTCAGCTGAAAAAAAGCACATCATTTTCCTGCATTTCCATCTGCAATACCAGAGAACTGGACTCCATACTGAACCAAGGGGTATCTGTGCTAATAAAAGCAAACCTCATGAATGTATGTTACTGTCATTATACTCTATCCAAAAAACTCTCCTTCAACACTCACCTTATCTAAATGAGGTGCAGATAAGCCAGAACTTATTTTCAAGTTTTCAAGCAAGACTATTGTGGCAGGAAACACTACTGAATGGAAATGAAGTCCATCTCACGATGTGTACAATTCAAGGGGATCACCGATTCAACTATCACTGTGTACAGTTGCCACCTTTTCAAATGTCCAAAGTTGGATTTTTTATAGAAATGTAAGATTTTGCATGACAAACCATGTCTACAATTTGTACAAGGAATAATAATTCACTTTTTTGTTAAAACAAAAGCTCACTTATATGGAATTTGAGTTGTTTCTTCTATTTTTATATAACTATTTATAGACACATGGGACTTTTTTTCCTAAAATCTCAGGACATTTGTAGTTTTTTATGTTCATAGGTTCATATGTTCATAGGGTAGTTCTATGCTTATGACCCTATGGAGCCTCTTTAAGCCTTGCTATGCTTCTCAAATGTATGACAAGTTTTGATACCTAAGGGATCTTTTAAGGGGTATATGTAGGCTTGGGAATGGGTGGTCAAGCATTTACAGGATGCCTCTGTCTGCTAGAAACATAGGTGCCAATGCAGGGGTAAATTTCAGATTCCCTATCCACTAATCCAAGTTATACTTGAATTGGGTTAGGGAAGAGCTCTGCTTCCCATGGAAGGGAAGCCTGTTACAGAGAAATGATAGTTTCCGATTCACATACCTGTCTCTCTTCAATGTCCTATTGTAGATGAGGTTTAGGTCCATTGATTGGGTAATTCTGATTACATTTTTTGTGGATGTGCAACAGGTCCATCTGAGCAGGATCAGATGCTGCTTTGTAGGCTTGGTATAGATCATTTCTAAGCAGTTTGTAGGAGACTGAGAACAGGTATAGAGCATTGAGGCATTCCATGTAGGACACATTTTTTTTCACAGGATGCAATTGCCCAAATGGGGAATGTACTCTATAAAGAGGGACAGAAGGAAACCCTATCTATATGTCTTCAGGATATAAGAGGAAGTTGGAGACCATGGCAAAACCCCACCGGCATGGAGAATATGCACCCTTCACAAAGACACCCAAGTTGGAAACTGATCCACAGAACTGAGTGTTGCTAACTGTTGTGTCCCTGTGCCAGCGTTTCTCCTAAATATTGTTTGGTAATTGGGTACATGGTGTAATGTTTGTAGGTATTTTTTTCATCCACAACTCACTTAGCAATGTGGAGAACAAGTACAAATTCCAATACAAACATTTCTAACTATCAAAAAGAAAATAATTGGTAAATGTGATGGCCAAGATTCAAGCTTAACTGAAAAACACAGTCAGCAAAGCATTAATAAAAATGTATTTATTTATTCATTGCATTTGTTAACTGGTCCACTGGGCCTAGAAAGAGTCCATTTTCAGTGGAGGCCCGGGAGAAAAGCTCCACATTATTACATAACAAAGTGAAATATTTATACATAGAACTAGGTATGTTGACATTATTTTTACATTCAAGCAAGTAATAAAATTAATAGCAACAGCAGTAATAATGTTTACAAAGAGTAGTATAATGGTACAATTGGCATACATATCTGTAGTATACTTAGCAGCAGAGAAGTGGTATAGATTGGAAAAGGAGGAGCTGGAAGGGCTAGAGGAGAAAGAGATATGCTATGGAGACAGAAGGAGTATGTAAGGAAGAGAGAAGGAGAGGAAGAATTTGTAGTGTAAAAGGTTCAAGTTGAGATTCCAGAGAGAGGAGTTAGATGTTGAGGTAAGTGGTTGGGGTGCAGGAGCATAGCCAGTGAAAGGAGAGATGTGATTTGAGTGATTTTTTGAAGGTGGCTGGATTGCCGATAGTTCTGAGTGAACTAGGAAGAGTATTCTATAACTTAGAGACAGTATGAGAGTACAACATTTGGCTAGCTGAGAGCTTGGGTTTGTTGACTGACAGTAGCATTTTGTTTACAGACCTGAGTTGGTGATTAGGATGGTATAGGCTCATTATAGAGGACAAGGAAGGGCAGGATTCAGGTCGGTAGATTATTTTGTTGGCTGTAGTTAACTGTAGATATGTGAGATGATGAGGAGATTCTAGCCAGTTGAGTTGGTGCAATGAGGAGCAGTGGTGGGTGGAAAATGTTGCATTACTGGCAAACTTAGTGCCTTTTGGGATAGCAGGAGTCTAGTTTTGTTTTTAAGTTGGACTGTAAATTTGGGAGAATGGGAGCAACATATAGTAGAGTTGGAAGCAGGAAGGATGAAGCGAGGGCTATTTTAGTGGAGTGGCTAAGAAAGTAGTTATGTCTACAGAGGGCACCAAGCTTTTGATGTTTTTTTTTAAATGTTGCTGTAGATATGAAGGTCAAATGTTAATTTGTCATTAATGATGAGACCTAACAGTTTAGTGCTAGGGATGACTTCAATGGTAGTGCTGTTTGGGAATGGAGAAAAAGAGCTTTGTCAATAGGGCTGGTTTTAGTGGGGGGTGAATACTAAGAGTTTGGTTTTAGTAGGGTTGAGGGCGAGATGGTTTTGGGACATTCAGCTTTCAATAGAAGTGAAAGCTTCTTGGGTAAGATGCTGTAAAACAGTGGGAGATTTAGATGAGCAGATGATGGTCGAATCATCAGCATATTGGATAGCAGTGCTGTTGGTTAGGGTATTATGAAATTCATTGACAAATATACTGAATAGGAGGGGGCCTAGAATTGAACCTTGGGGGACGCCTGTGTTTGTGCTGATGAAAGGGGAAGGAGAGTGCTACCATTTAGTAGATTGCTGTCTATTGTGGAGATAGCTAGTAAGCCACTTTAGGGTAGGAGAAGATAGGTTGAGGTTAGCGAGTTTAGTAAGTAGAAGAGAGTGGGAGATAGTGTCAAATGCTTTAGACAAATCAAGAAAGAGAGCAGACTATGGAACCAGCATCATGGGCTATATTTACTGTGTCCAAGAAGGAAATTAGGGGAGTGTTGGTGCTATGTCCGGGCCTAAAGCCGTGTTGAGTAGGGGAGAGTATGTGGTACTTTACCAAATGGCTTATGAGCTGGGTGTGAATGCATTTCTCTAGTATTTTGGAGATGGGGGAAAGTATAGCGATAGGATGGAAGTTTGAGATTTCTGAATTAGAGCCGCCTTTGTGAAGTGGAAGGACAAATGCTTTTTTTCCAAATGTCGGGTATGTATGATTCTTGAATGGATCTATTGAGGAGGATACTGACAGGATAAGCAATGGAGGAGTGAGCTAGTTGTAAGTATTCTGCAGGTAGGTTATCTGGGACGTTAGTACAAGGTTTTAGTTTATGGAGAAGTTTTTGGATGGTGGATGTTGGAATGGGTGATAGTGAGAAAGCAGGTAGAGGGGTAGTGGTGGTACGCCCTGATGGTTTTGTTTTGGTGATGGGTGGGAAGGAGGTAGTTAGTTTTGCAATGGTGTCAATAAAGTATGTGTTAAAGAGTGAGGCTATCTCAGGGGGTGTTTCTTCAGGCTTAGGGCAAGGGTTATTGTTAGTTCCTGGATGAAGCAAGGAGTTTATAGCATGTCAGAAGGTTTTGGGGATTTGTCTATGCTGATTTGGGATATTTTGGAAGTATTCTTTTTTATTTTTGACAACTAAGCATTTGGCCTCGTTGCAAAGTTGTGTATATTGTAAAAGGTAAGATGGAGTTCTGTTTTTTTTTTCCAGATTTTCCAGGCTCTGTCCCTAGAGGCCATAATTTATTTTGTGGACTTTGCAAGCCAGGTAGCATGCTTCCCTTGATTCCCTTCAGCCTGAGTGGGGCTAGGCTATTTAGGATTCTGTGAAATGTAGAATTAAAGAATTCTACGGCATCATTGAGTGGGAGAAGTTTAGTGGACTCCAGTTAGTGTTCCGCAGGGTATTGTTGAGGGTATCAGGGGAGAAGTGGGAAAGAATCAGCTTTTAGTTGGAAAAGATGATTTATACTACATATAAAATAATGAATATGACAGTGGCTGGTAATTAGAAATTGGTTAAAGAGGAAAGATAATAGGATAAGAAGATAGAACAGAGGAACTGGCAGGACTAAAAGGGAAGGGAAGATAGAGATGAAGCAGCAACAGATAAAGAGAACAACAAGCAGGTCAGAATAGAGGGATGGTGAAGAGTCTGTATTAGGGTGACAACAGAAGGTAAGCAGAGGTGAGAAAAATGGTAGAATGAGGCCAAGAATCAAAGAGGAAGTTTAAGGAGTAAGACTGAAGACTACAAAATACACTAGGATAGTGAAGAGATTTAGAAAAAGAAGGTACTTAATGTTGAGAGCTAACGCACATGTTACTTTATGAGACAATGAATCACACAGTACAGCTGTGCAGGTACTCGATGCACAACAGCATGGGCACTGTTGGTGGATAATGAGTGTGTACCATCCTGGGAGTTAATGATTGAAGCAGAACAGTTCTGAGGGACAGTCAGTGTATGACACCTTTTGTGTTACCAAATTGCAAAACACAGCAGTGTTGAAGGGGTAGCCAATACACAAATCCTGCAAGTTATTGAACCATACAACACAGCTGTTATGATAGATAATGTGTGTCTACCATGCCAGAAGTTAATGAAGCATACAATATAGCAGTGCTGATAGGTAGTGTGTGCTTACCATGCTGGAAGTTACTGAACCATAAAACATATTAGTGCAGATACGTAATCAATGAAACAGTTTGCCTTCAAATTATCGAAGTACAGAAAGTTCAAACTGCAAAGGACCGAACCGAGATCATCAAAGACCTAAAATATTAAAACTTAGCAAATCAAAAGGAGAACACATTTTCTTCTTCCAATCCAGTAATCCTTACACTAACACCAGTCATATATTTTCAGAATAGTGGTAGTGTTATGGGAAGCATTTTTCTAAAGAAAGGAGTAGGTTTGGGGTTAGAGGCAGGGGCAGGGATAAGGTTTACTAATACCTTTATTAAATTATCACTTTAGACATAGGCAAACACACTAACAGAAAGGAAAACAAACAATACTAACATTTTTACTATCAACATACATTACATATCTTTTCTTTTTTGAGATTATCATCAGATGAACATTACACAAATTACTGAATTCCTGCTTTCCCTTAAACCTCACTCCTCCTCCTCCTGAATATTATTCTGCATGTATCGTTCCCACAATTTCCATTTACTTCTATGTAATTTGGTCCTTCCCTTTTCTAAAGATCCCTCTCCCAGTTCTTTTATCTTTTTTATAACATTCAATAATTCAAATATCATTTTTTTATAACATTTAATACTTCAAATATCATTGGTTTAAACTTTGACTTCCATTTTCTAGTAATTGCTTTTTTTGGCAGCCAACAGAATTAAACTTAATAAGGCCTTACTGTAGCTATGCAATTTCAGATCCTGTGCTCAAAAAAAAAAAGAAAAAAAAAATGTCCTTAGTTACAGCCATTTGCTCATCCAGTATATCTGACAGAATACCCTGTGAGGAATTTTTCAAATCATCCAACTCATTACACTCCCAAAACACATGTTCTCAACTGTCTCTTTCTTCCCTATCACATCTCATTCTTTGATGTTTGCCTGGAGTATAAAATACCTAAGCAAACATTTTTAAGCACAGATCCTTAACCTTCTGGACTTTGTTGCATACTTGGGAGCCATACATATGTCCTTCCATTGTTCTCTTATAAATTACCTTTTCAGCCTTTCTCTTCCCAATAATTTCTAACGTCCTCTGATTGCTTCTTATAGTTGCCATGCAATATTTTATAAGCCCTACTATTTTTTTTTAAAAAACTACTTCTGTTCTAGAGTTACCTAAAAACTCCATCAGAGCAGGTCTTTCACTTAGGATTATCCTATCCCTTTCTCTTTCCCTATACTCTGATATCAATCCCTGTTAGGGAAGATAGTCTCTAGCTTGCAGTCCAAACATGTTTTTAACCTTATCCCACTCTGTTACCTTGCCCTCTCTACTTATTTGCTCCCAATACCTTGGTTCCTTTGCCAGTTTTCTTCAGTAAATTCCAGCCCCCTCTTGCACATTTTCTATCCCCCTACTTGCCATCATCCCTATTGGCAACATCTCATTTCTCCATTCTTGTATTTGCTTAGTTCTTAGAATACTTTCTGTCAGTTTATGAATATAATATTCTGCATGGTTATTATTTTCCTTAAGGATCTGCATCCAAAATCCCAATCTGTTTATTTCTTGAACTTCCTCTCCTGCTTCATCATCATCCATTTTCATTTTGAATTATAACAATTTGCTTATGTTACATATATGAGCCTTAACTGTGAGGCCCTAAAATATCTCCTCAAATCAAGTAATCCTAAAACTACCTTGCTCTTTTGGAAGGATCAACCAGCTATATTTAATTCTTGTCCTGTTCCCACCCAGATAAATTCCATCAACTCTTTATTATTTATTGTCCACAACTTCCCCTCTGGTTGATAACAATATGCTTTCCCTGTGTATAAAACTAAAAAGACTAAAAGCATTTTAACTACTTGCATCTTACTATCTATATCCATAAACAAAAGCATCCAGTTTCTCTGTTTTTCTATTATCTTTTGTTGAGTCTGTTTCCACATATCCTTATCGGCCACAACAGAAACCTTTTTAATCCATACTCCTAAATACTTTATCTTAATGTATCCCCATAAATATGGGTATGGCTGAACCAATTCGTGTGTGGGTACATAATTTATAGCTATAAGCTTTGTTTTGTTTTCATTAATTTTATATCTAGAAAATATATGAAAATGCATTAAAATGTTCCACAACATTGAGATATCCTTTTGTGGGTGTATGTATCATGTACAAAATAATATCATTTGCAAATAAAACCAGCTTTTCTTAATTACCATGCCAAATAGATCCTTGCATTTCTGAGTGCCTTATTTTCTTTGGTGGGCAGTGTTAGACTTAGGGCAGAGAAATCCCCCTGTCCACCTTACTAATACATTCTAACCTTAACCCTAAACTTTACCTTAGAAAACCCTTTCTGTAACATTACCACTGCATATGATATCTCAAATACAAAACACATTCAGTACTATAAATACACACACACACACACACACACACACACACACACACACACACACACACACTGAAACTTAACTCCTACTCTAACCCTAACACTTACACACTCACACAAAAACTCTGATGGGATATCCCCTTACCTCTATCCTAACCCACTAACACTCGAGCACATTCCCTTCTTATCTCCCAAATCTCCAAACCCACACAAACCTCAAAACTCCCATCCATTTGATCAAATGCACATTTATTTGTATTTGTTTTCTAGGGTAGAGCAACTCCATAGACCTTTTTTAAATTCATCTTGGGAGTAGTGCCTGCTTAAGTGACTTGCTCAGAATTGCACAACTAGGCAATGGAAGCTGAGGGAATCAAACATTGCACCACTGGACCACAGTCCACAGGAAACAGCTCATTAACAGCTACTTAAACCTCTAAGCCACCTACCAGACAATTTAGAGTTATATGCACACACATAAACATTTGATTAAATGAATGATTGATATTTTAACAGTGACCCATTAAAACAAAAAAATGATACTGAATCATCCAGCATATTAGTGTTGAGCTGTAAAAAGTACAGCATCCTGGGAGGTCTTCTTACCATTCACAGAGTACAAAATGGATGAGATTTCAACTCATCATGTACAACTTCCTGATCTGCAACTTCCCTTTCCTTGATCCTCACAGAGAATCACAGCCAGTGCCATTCATATCTGGGTACCAGCAATGAGTATTTTTAGGACTTTAATGCATTTCACTTTGCTTCATAGTTGTGCAGTCATGTTGTTCATATATCAACGTAAGGTAGTGTTGTGGCAAAGCCACCAGGGGACACTTTCATCCACTTCATGTAGTTGAAGATTTGACCATTTTATTTCACCTCATTGTAGCTTCAACTGGCAAACACTCAAACAAGTGTAATGGAAGCTTCTGAAGATGTGGAATCTAACACATCAGTACTTACAGGTGACCACTGCACTGTGCAACATACTGAATGACAGCCAAGCAGTGCTGAGAAGTGACCTGTGCATAGTATCCTTGACGTTACTGAATCACACAACATGGCAATGCCAGGGGAAGGACAATGCATAGCATTATAAGAATTTGTACATCACATAAAAAAGAATTTGCCAGTGCATGACATGCTGGAAGTTAAAGGATCACATAAAACATTATTGTTGAGCAGTAAACAGTGCATGGCATTATGAGAATTAGTGAAACATACAGCAGAGTAGTACTGAGGTATAACCAGTACAGAGCACTGTGGGAGCGACTGAATCACACCAATTTGTAGTGTTGAGGCATAACAAGATAACAGCATATTGTCACCTTGCAAATCACACAAAATAACAATGGAGTGAAAGGTAGAATGTCAAGAGATGGACAGCACAGATACACAGCCCCAAATCCCCAGTGAAGACAAACATATGGTGACAGACAGGCTGTGAATTATAAACCACCAAAGGAAAGAAAATACAGTGTTTGAGGGCATAAACACCCAGAGCTGGACAACATGATAAATTAATCTAAGATGTGGCAGTGTCCTGCACACTGTAGCTGCAAATTTGATTTTATCATAAAGAATAGGCCAATACACCACACAGAAGCACAAAACCAGTTATAGAAAGGTCTCCGTAAATAATCGACTGAATACAAAGTTGTTAGCCATGTGGAAATATTCAACATGAAAGATTAATGCATGTGTTCACAACAAGCAAAGAATAAAAAACAAATATTTCAAGCATACTGCAAAGAGAAACAAATGAGCTTAAGGCTGCAACAACACTGTTCCCAAATGTAGTTACCATGTGTCACAGACAAGGGGAAGGCAAACACCCAGAAAGCAGTTTCAGCAGCAATGGACCAAGACAAAAATCTGTGAGAGAAGAACATGCCAAAAAACTGTATTATAGGTTCATAGGTTGTTACAAGGGTAATGACCACTAGAGCCCTTACAAGCCTAGACACACACCCCAAACCATTTGAGTCCTGGGTATCATGGGCGTCTGAATGAGGGTGGGGCGGACAGCCATGTTAATAGGGAGGTAACTAAGGATTTGTGTGAGGGGGTATTAGTTAGGAAGTTGAGATGATACTTTTCTTATTGACAACCTCTGTCCATAAGGGACAGTGGTGGCCAGACCTGGGTAAATGTATGATATGCCATCCAGTTATCATGGTTTCATTTAAACAGGGTCAGGGATGAACTCTGTTTTACATTGCCTATTCCATAATATGAGGATCCTTTGAGACACATATCTGTCTTTCAACACATTCAGTTTATGTCACAAGCAAAGTTTAGATCCCTAAAAATACTGTTTCTGCTGCTGCTTGCATTGGGCATGTCCAACAGATCCATCAGGAGGACTGGGTATAAGGAAGCCCTGTAAGCCAGGCAAAGATCCCCTTCAGCAGCCTGTAGAAGACTAAATACAGAGACAGAGCCTTTAGGTGATCAGTGTAGGACAGGGATTCATGCCCTTAATTCTGGTGAGAAACCTTTGTGGGTGTCAGCAGATTTGCCATGATGGCACCATACCATACCATGACATGATGGGATAAACATACATTGGACAGAAGGCATGTCATGAAAGCACAGCAGCACATATCCAGAGTGTGCATGTGCAGTTAAAGAATCTGAATTTGTGAAAAACTGGCATCTATTTGTTTTAGTTTAGTTTAGTTTACATTTGTTAACCGAGGGTGTCTGACTGAGCCGAAAAGGCCCTTTTTCAGCAGAGGGCTTGGGAGAAAAGCTCCACATAGAAAAATGACAGATACATTTAGATATTTAGACATGTTCAGTATACACACAAATTACAATAGACATGGTTTTACAGTGGTATGCAGCACATCAACAGTTACAGTGGAGAGAACAAACAAGAAAATATTAATTTAAAAATAAAGGTAATTAATAGATTTGTGGTGTACAGCTGAAATTTGGAACATAGGTAAAATACATACATAGTACACAGGTACAGTACATACATTGTACATTAGCCAGTGTTTGTGAGTAAGAGTGAAAACTATTATCAAGTACTCTAAGTTTAGTATGTGTACCTTATCCACTTTCACTAGCTTGTGGAGCAGTCATGGCACTGCCAACTTTGCTTGAGATGTTGCCTAATGAGGTTTTTAAAGGAGGCTTTGGACAATGTGTTTTGTATGCTAGTGGGGAGAGAGTTCCATTTTTTTAGCCACTGAACTACTCTATAGTGTGTCTCCAAAGCTATTGTTTTGTTGAGATTAGTCAGAATGGGAGATGCATAGAGTAGGGTGGACAGAAGCTGGGAGCGAGCAATGGCTGATCTTGTGTAGTTGGTAAGAAATGGTTTGATACGGTAGAGTGATCCCAGTTTGGCATGTACTTTTTTAATAGTTAAGTTGAGGTGACTATCAAATTTTAGGTGGGAATCTATAGTTATTCCCAATAGCTTAGCCTGTGCCACTGGACCTATTGGAGTAGCATTTGTGGAGTAGATAGTAAATTGACTGTCATCAGTGTTTTTGTTAGAACTGGTTATAATCATAAGCTGAGTTTTCTTTGGATTGAGGATAAGTTGGGCTTTGTTAAGGTAGTTTTCAATGTCAGAGAATGCTAGTTGAGTTGTTTGCAGGAGGGTGGGAATGTTTTGTGCAGCACAGATTGAGATAGTATCATCTGCATACTGAATGATAGATGCATGCTGTGTGGTGGTATGGAGGTCATTTGTGAGGATTGTGAATAATAGTGGTCCTAAGATAGAACCCTGTGGGACCCCTATAGTTATGGGCAGCTGCGGAGAGAGAGAATTTTTCCCATTTCACAGCTTGACAGGGAAGCACAGCAGCACAATTATTCAAGAAAGTTCATGCATAGACATTGGACTTTCCCAAAACAGCACAGCAGCTTATATCTGGAAAGTGTGTGTGTGTGTGTGTGTGTGTGTGTGTGTGTGTGTGTGTGTGTGTGTGTGTGTGTGTGTGTGTGTGTGTGTGTGTAGACACATGCCAAAACAGCAATGGCAGTACAACATGTTAAGAATGTGCATGTAGAGGAAGAGGAGATGACAGGCCAACCCAGCAATACAACATGTTAAGAATGTACATGTATAGACAAAGAACATCTCAGGACAATGCAAGAACATGTCAGGAAGGCACATATATAGACATCAGACATGCTAGAACAGTTCAGCAGCACAATACAGGAATTTACCTTTTCAGCACGATTAAGTGCTTCCTTTGTGTTAGCATGATCACCACTATCTTTTAAGGAAGGAATGCAATGTCATTTAAAAGACAGGTCTACTGGACTGTTTCTTTAATATGACACAAAGTCTCTTCTGCACATATCATAGCAGCTGGAATACTTGTCACCAAATCAGAAAGCACTGTTAAATTACTTAGTAGGTATTACAAAAATAATTTTAGCTTGGGACTGCTTCCTGCCTTCCAGTTGTAGAATTATTAAGCCCAAAAGTCTTTCCATGGGATTCACTAACACCTACATCAAAGTGTACACTGTTCTGAGTGAACAGAACACAGACACAACTCGCACCTTCTTCCCCTTAATTTTAGTTTTCCTACTGATATTCTTGCAGCTTTAAATACTGACAGGGATTCATAAAGGTTACCACAAAGTGTGGACTACATGTACACTTAGTGTAATCTTTTTGAGTGACTAGAAAGAACAAAAAATGAGATAAGAATGTTCTTGAATACATATCGTGTACACTTAGTGTACACTTTATTTATTTATTTATTTGACATTTGTTTACCAGGTTAGTCTGTCTGGGTCAGATGAACGAGTTTTCAGTGGAGACTTGGGGAGAAAAGCTCCAACAGTATATGCAGAACATAAACAAGAAATTAATACAATTACATAAAAAGACAGTAAATACATAAATTCTTTCTTATCCATGGAGCCATATAAAGAAGAGATTAACTAAGAAAAAAAATAAATTGAGTTTCCTCATTATTAGAGGAAGTCAAACATATATACATATAATACATATTAAATGACATGGCCTTAGGATATCTATATAGTCTATTAAGGGATCTCGGTGGATAGTAAGTAGTTATAGGTGTTGGTCAAATATTCAGATGTTGGTAACAGAGATGATCATATATACATAAGAAACATGCATATTTCTTGGCCTCAGGATATAATAACAAAGTGTAGGAGGATGTTTATGATGTAGTCAGTAGCTGTAGCAGTTATTATATAATTTATGCGCAAAAAGTATTAGTGATACTGTGAGGGCATAGTTATAAGAAACAGGTGAATGAAGAGATGTAAGGAATGTTAGATGGGCTGTTAATTAAGCATAGGTGGTAAATGTTTGGATAGAAGAAGCATCTAAGAGAAATTTTGGAGGGTAGAGCAATATAGAAAGAAGGAGGAACAAACTGTATGAGAGTTTAGCCAGGAGTAGAGCATGAGCACAGCCAAGAATTGTGAAGACAGTGCTTTAAAGTTTTGTTGAAAGTTACCAGTTCAGGAATGCTTCTGATTGATAGTGGTATGGAGTTCCATGCTTTAGCAATACTGCAAGAATAAAGGCTCTGTCTAGGTCATTTTGAAGCTTTAGTGATAGTAAGGATCTTCTTTGTCATCAGATCTGAGGGTTCTACTTGGGTTGTAGTGTTTGATTATATTGTTTAGAGCGAGACAGATAACACGCTTATTGATTATGTTGTGTAGTGTTGTGAGATGAATATACAGGAGGTGACTGGGGAATTCTAGCCAGTCTAGCTTTTGCAGTGGTACAAGTATGCATTTGTGAGTACTGGTTTTAGAGTTTGAAGCAAACTTTGCTACTTTGTTACAGCACTGTTCCATTTTAATTTTTATGGAAGCATGTAGGTTGGAGAGAACAGAGAGTTCGGGAGCCATACTCACTGTACGCATTTTAGTACAGTGCTTGTGTGGAGGGGGTAGCACAAGACAGGCACTAGGATCCAGGTGGGAAAGCTAAAGTGGCATCTATTCCTTTAAGGAAAGCCATGTCTTTGTCGCACGGACACTAACGTGGATGTAAATGTATTTTGCACTCTTGCTTGCAATTTAAAATAGCCGTTCCATTGAGAGAGAAGGTAAGTAAGTAAAGTGTGTGTG
The DNA here is from genome assembly GCF_019279795.1 of Protopterus annectens. Taxonomy (NCBI): domain Eukaryota; kingdom Metazoa; phylum Chordata; order Ceratodontiformes; family Protopteridae; genus Protopterus; species Protopterus annectens. The sequence continues at coordinate 293,155,233 of NC_056731.1, read as the reverse complement.
TGTGTGTGTGTGTGTGTGTGTGTGTGTGTGTGTGTGTGTGTGTGTGTCAGAGAAATATGCATTTATGTATATGTCTAATGCTTATTAGGAGCTAAAAGAGTTAACACGTTTTCATTCTATTTTATATACAGCTTAATTCTGTATGAAATTATAAGATGCTTTTTGAAACTGTTGTATGCTTTCTGAAACTTGCAAGATGCCCCCTGACCTAGTAATTGCTAGCACAGCAAAATTCATGTTTATGCCTTTTGGAAATGTACTGAGAAGCAGGTGATTATCTGCTAGGTCAGGAAAATGTATGAATAGTGTATGAATAGAACAATACTGTTTTTTATAATATGATTGAATATGAACAATCAGCTCTGTTCGTGTTATGAGAACATGCACAGCTGCGGAAAAGAAGAGATACATAAGACAAAGGACTGCTTGAAAAATCTGTACTTGCTTTGTGCTCGAATTAGCTATAGTACCTTGAATGGAAACATAACATAGTGGGAAACTGTATCTTACCGGTGGTCACCAAGGCCATGTTGTTTTTCTTAGGAAGTTTTTCATAAAATTGATAGTGCAAGCAGAAAATTATGGATAAACAGCTACTATGTAATGATGATGTTAAAACTTGTGATCTGTTACGTCAGCTTGGTAGGCAATGTCTTGTTAGAAAATGTATAAAGATAGACTTACTGCAATCTCTAGCTCTAGCTCAGGTCAGATGGGCCCGGTGGCATGAAACCATATGGGGAAGAAGCCACATCGGTTCTTCTGCTTTGAAAAGACCTCCGACTGAATTGTTGTTCAAAAGAGGCCAGCCACTGTTTCTAATCTGCGATTGGAGGACGAGTCAACAGTTCCGGTGAAACAATCAATCACGGAGGGTCAGGTAAGGAGGAATTTACCTTTTCTTTGTTTCAGATCAGGGACTTGTTACAGTATTTGTTTTTGTCAGGGAGATTTTTTTTGTAAATCAGGCACAAAAAAGATTGCTGTCTTGTCATAAATCAGGGAAACAGGATAGGTAGGCAGTTATTCTAGATAAACTGTGAAGACATGAAAATCGTGGTACCACGTGATAAAAAGGGTTACATAACAATTTCTGACTAAGTTAAGACAACATGGGAAATAAGTGCACAAAAAGTTCCCGAGATCCGCCTTTAACTGAAGACGCGAAATATATGCAATTACAGCGTGCCGACAATGTTAGGTACTATACAAAATGGGTTAATAAATACAAATTTGATGGTAAATTAGATAAACCTTCACTTATCAAACTTGTCAAACAACTTAAAACAGACGCAAAAGGTCAGATAAAAAAGCAACGCCAGTTAGGAGTTCCTCAGGCACACAGGTGGCTTGAGGAAGCAAACCGCAGGAAGCAAAAGAATAAAAATTCAAAAGCAATGTATTTAGATAAAGAAGACAATAATTTGGTAATAGCAACAGCCCCTCCACCCCCTCCGATTCCCTTACCAGAATATGAAGCGAGTGGACAAGCTGATCCACCTCCGCTATATCCAGCTGTCCCTGCAAAACCAAAACCGTTTGTCAGAGATCCTATCGAGACTAGGTCTTGAACACGCAACTTAAGAGGGGATATTGAATTGTATGAAATAAATAAAAATTCACAAGCCATGAGTGAAGAAGAGATATGTCCACTCATAGAAGTACCATATCCACAGGCAGAACAGGCAGGACAGGACCCAACTCTTCTAGTATATAGACAGTGGACACCGGAAGACATCCGAAAAGCCACAGAGGGAATTCCCCATCTGAAAGTTAATTTTAGAAAATTCTTAGAAGACTTACAGGGCATGAGGTTAAGTTACCATTTAAATGGAGAGGAAGTAGAGAAAGTAGTCAGACAAATCGTAGGTCCAGATTGGCACATGATCAGTGGCAACTGGAATCCCCATGACACAGAACATAGGCCACTCCCACATAGTAATGCAGAACTGGATAACAGAGTGAAAGGTCTGACAGACCAAATCTCTGAGAAATGGAAGCGTAGAGCTGACTGGACTTGCATTAATCAATGCATACAACAAGAAGGTGAAACTGTTGATAGATATTATGCCAGATTATTAGAGTGTTTTAATAACCATTGTGGAATGCAGGTACCTGAGGACCAAACACATGATTCCCCATATGAGCAGCAGCTAAAGAATGCATTTTTGAAAGGCAGTATTGCACGCATTAGCAGCTTTATTACAAAGCACATGGTAGATCATCATGCAAGTAGATTACAGTCCTTACTTGAATATGCAAGACATGCCGAAAGGCATTTTAATAGCAAAAAGAAAAAGAAAACTCAAGTATTTGCAGTAGAAGACGGGTCAGAAGTCTTTGTAGTACAGACCGGGAAGAAGGGTAAGAAAAATGCCCAGGGAAACAAACAATCTGATAAACGATCAGTGGACTTTGAAGAGAGAAAGAAAAGGGGTGAATGTTTTAAATGCGGAAAAAAGGGACATTTAGCAAGGGATTGCAGGCAAAATAAAAAGGTAACCACAGAAGACAAGGAGGGTGAGGACTGACTATATGATAGTCAAGAATCACTAGAAAGGAATAATCAAGAAAAGACAAGTGCAAATGTGATAGAAGGAGAAGAGGATGTGATAGACGAAATAGAGGATGTGCATGAAATCACAGATAATGAAGAAAATGAAATTTTAGACTTGGCATTATTGAGCCTAGAGCTCTACTTAGCAGACACAAAACTGGAAGTTACACTTCTGGTAGAGGGGAGGGAAGTTAAATTCCTGTGTGACTCAGGGGCTTCAGGGACCCTGATACATCCTTCCAAACTACCAGAAAATTCAGAATCACTTGATTACATATTAGTGAAAGCAGCTAATGGACAGCTGTATCGGGAGCCACTCTCCCACAACATAGCAACAACTGACCCTGTTTCAGGGATGACCAAGAAAAGCAAAATTGTTGTTTCTGCAAAATGCCCAGTAAATCTTTTGGGCAGAGACCTAATGCAGATATTTGGCATAGCAGTAGTTCCAACTATGCAGGGTATGGAAGCACAGTGACAAATGGATACTTTTGTAGTGCGACTGGAGGGTGAAATATTTTTTTGGTACAGCCAGGACTTGATTACGACTGGTCCAGGGGCAGTAACCGAAGAACTGATGAATGTAGCCATCAGTAAATCCCCCTCCCTTGACACTGATAAACAGCATTTGTTGCATTGCACTCTATATTACTGTAGCAAACCAGGACCTGATAAAAATATGAGCAAGAACTGTTTAGAAACCATGCTATCAGATTAGTATTACGAAATCTGTACTGGGACACAGAAGGAAACAGTGTAGTAAGCTGTTCATTGCCCCAGGAATTCTTAGCACTTTACAAATCTAATCGATTACCACATGTGAGTTTGACTAAAGATAAAAATGTGAAGTGGGCAAACCTAGGAGAAAAAGTCAAAAGGTGGGAAAAACAGACAGAATTAGAACTTTCAGAACAGGGAGTACAAAAACAGAAGTTGAATTGGATAACACAGACACACCCAGCTGTGCACTTGCAGGCAAGTGAGGACAGCTGAATAGCACTCTTACTAGAAGAAGAGAAAAAAGCCTTACGAGACATACCAGAGACTCTCTGGTCAACAGGAAAATCAGATGTAGGACTTATTCGCACAGCAGGTCCAGTCACTATCATGCCAAAGTCACCATTTAGACCTCAAAAGAGACAGTATCCCTTGAGAAAGGATTCAGAAGTAGGAATCAAACCTATAATAGCAGCCTTACTTAAGGAAGGAGTATTGATAGAATCTCCCGATTCACCATGTAATACACCCTTATTTCCTGTTAGGAAAGCAAATGGAAAATGGCGTATGGTCCAAGATTTACAAGCTGTAAATGACGCAGTTATACCTAGGGCACCTACGGTGCCAGATCCACACACCTTATTAAATGATTTGAAACCTCAGCAAAAGTATTTTTCTGTGGTAGATATTAGCAATGCATTTTTCTCAATACCGATACACCCTAACAGCCAACATTGGTTTGCATTTACATTTCAGGGGAAAAGGTATACATATACGCGACTACCGCAGGGATATTGTGAGAGTCCAAGAATATTCGCACAGGAAATGGCAAGTAACCTGGCGGGATTTATCCCACCAAAAGGCAGCCAGATTTTACTTTATGTAGACGACATTCTGCTGGCAGCCCCCACCCAGCAAGAATGCAGAGAAGATACCATAGCATTACTACAATTTTTAGCTACTCAAGGACACAAGGTGAACAAAAACAAACTGCAACTTTGGAAAAAACAGGTCAAATATCTGGGATATGTAATATCCAAAGAAGGCAGAATATTAGATGAAGACAGAAAAACAGCAATATTACAAGCACCCAAACCAACTACCAAGAAGGAAATGATGTCCTTCCTAGGTACAACTAATTTTTGTCGGAGTTGGATTCCAAACTATGCCTTGGAATCTGCTCCACTGACCAACTTGATATTCAAGAAGCCTATGGCAGCACAAGATTTATTACAGTGGACACCAGAAGCAGAATCAGCTTTCTGCAAATTGAAACAACTGATAGCATCCTCATTAGTTTTAGGATTACTGAACTATCATAAACGATTTTTCCAAACTGTAGATTGTAAGCAGGGTTATATGACATCGGTGTTAACACAGCAGCATGGGGACAAACAACGCCCCATAGCTTACTATTCATCACAGCTAGACCCAGTGGTGCAATCCCTGCCCCACTGTGTACAAGCAGTAGTTGCAGCTGCAATGGCAGTGCAGGTTTCAGCCTCAGTAGTGTTATTCCACCCTCTCACGTTGAGAGTGCCTCATGCAGTCGCGATTATTTTACTGCAAGAAAAAGTAGCATATCTTTCTCCTGCTAGACATCTTTCCTGTATGACTATACTGTTGAGCCAACCTCATATGACAATTGAACTATGCACGACTTTGAATCCGTCAACCTTGCTCCCAACCCCTGCAGATGGCAAACCACACTGCTGCCTGCAGGAGATTGAGCGACACTTCCTAGAAAAGATCTCACGGATGTTCCCTTGGATGATGCCGAGGTGACATACTATGTGGACGGCTCGTGTAGGAGGGATCCTACAGGACAGAATCTAGTGGGGTATGCAGTAGTTTCTGATACCGAGATTTTAGAAGCAAAGTCTTTACCACACAACTTATCTGCACAAGCAGCAGAATTGATTGCTTTAACAAGGGCATGTACCTTGGCAAAGGATAAATGAGTGAACATTTTTACTGACAGCCAGTACGCTTTTTCTACTGCACATGTTTTTGCGTAGCAGTGGAAAAATAGAGGAATGACAACATCTGCTGACAAACCGATTAATCATGCACAATTTATTTTAGATTTGTTAGACTCTATTCAGTTACCTCAGAAAGTAGCCATTTGTAAATGCGTAGCTCATACCAAACAACAGGATAGGATTTCAAAAGGTAATGCGAGAGCTGATACAGCTGCAAAGCAAGCAGCTTCAGCTTCAGAAGTATTTCTTTTGAGTGAGGAATTACAACCATCTGAGATCTTAGATTTAGAAATGTTAAAAACAATGCAGGCACTTACTACAAATGTAGAAAAACAAAAATGGATAAAACGAGGAGCAATTCTTGAGAAAGGGCTGTACATCTCCAAAGAAAGAAAAACAATTTTACCATCTAACTTGTTTAGATATGCAGCTTTGTTGAGCCATGGGCAGTGCCATGTCTCAACAGGGGGGATGGTACAGTTAGTGAATCGAGTGTTTACAACGTATGGATTTACAAACTACACAAAACTTTTTTGTGCAGCATGCCATGTTTGTAACAAGCATCATGCACAGGGGGCACTGAAGCCTAAGCAAGGGAGTTTCCCTACACCACCATATCCGTTCCATACTATCTGTATGGATTTTATAGAGCTAAACAAATGTGAAAATAAAAAGTACTGCCTTGTCATTATAGATATGTTTTCCAAATGGGTGGAAGCTTTTCCAACTAAAAATCCAGATGCAGCTACTGTTGCAAAAGTCCTCGTTAATGAAATTATTCCTAGATATGGCATACCGGAAAAGATTTATAGTGACAATGGCACACACTTTGTAAATCAAACTATACAACAATTGAGCCATTATTTCAGGATTTCTCTGAAAAACCATTGTGCATACCACCCCCAATCTGCAGGATTAGTAGAGAGGCATAATGGAGTTTTGAAAAATAAGCTTAGGAAATTGATTAGTGAGACACAAAAGAACTGGGTGCACTGTCTGCCTCTGGCACTGTTGAGTATGAGAACTGTTCCAAATGTAAAAGGGTTAACTCCTTTTGAAATTTTGTTTGAGAGGGCATATTATACACCTCAGTGGAAACCTCTCATGTCTGCAGACCAGGAGGCTGACAGTTCACTTGCAGAGTATATGAGGTGATTTTTGAATAACAAACTTTTGCAGTTAAATTCTGTTTCAGATAAAGAACAAGCCAGACCATCAGAAGCAGCAATAGTCCCAGGCACGTGGGTCTGGGTGAAAGTCGTGAAGAAAAAGAATTGGAGTTCTCCGAAGTGGGAAGGACCATACCAAGTGTTACTGTCAACACCCACTGCAGTCAAGATCACAGAGCGAGTGTCCTGGATTCATCTGACACACTGTAAATTGGTTAAGAACTTTGAATTGGACAAAAACCTTGTTACTGTTTTACAGCGAGAACAAAATGACCAGGTATAGAGTAAACAGGGATGCAGAACAACCTCAGAAAAATTGCACGATTATCCTGATAGCTATACTGATAACAATGATCTTTTTGCTGTGGCCTTTCCTTTTTCCAGCCACACAAGTTGAACTGAACAAACGTGATGCATTACTCATAGACTGGCATCCAAACTTTAACACTTACCAAGCAATTAAATATGTGTATGCTGAGACTTTTAATGTTTCGAACTGCTGGATTTGCACAGCTATACCAACAGTGTACGGGGGATTATTGATGACTGCTGTCCCCCTAGGGGTCAATGAGACCTGGGAAAACTTGATTTTTGATACTACACCCGTGAAATCACAAGACAAAATAGCATTGTACCTACCTGTTACACAAAAAGGGATTGTATGTTTTTATAAAAATGACACTATTCAAGTGGGTTGGAGCAATTGCAATGTGATTGTTTCTTATAAATGTTATATTAAGGCTAATAAGGCAGAAACTATCTGTGATACGAACTATGACTCATATTTTGAAAAAATGAAGAGAACTGTTAGTGAAATACAGCATAAGCCTGTTCTTTTGAAGCAACTTTCTATTATTGACAAAAAATGTTTCATGCAGGGCGAACATATATCAATACTAAAGTAGAGAATTGTTATTTTGTTTGTGGGAAAAAGGCATATAAATGGCTACCTGAGAATTGGTCCGGCAGTTGTTTTTTGGGTTACCTTGTTCCAGCCATTCGACACACTGCAGCTTTGCCTCAGGGGAAAATTCGAAACATCAGAGAGGTTAGCAGTAAACCTAGAAGTCCAATTAAGAGACTCGAGAATCCAGTGGGACGAATCGAAGCAGGGTGGAGAAACTATAACTCCGTGAAAAACAAAAATAAACTGGCACATATGGACTTGAGTGACACTATTATATCATGGGCAGGTATAGCCCCTGCATATGGCACAGTGAAATCGATTTGGGAGCTGAGAAAACTGTCCAAACTTCTCGAAGTTATGAGCAATGCAACTTTTTCTGCTCTCGAATTAGTGACTGATGAACTAAATGCTATGAGAACTGTGGTACTTCAAAACTGCATGGCTCTTGACTTCACCCTAGTGGCAAGAGGTGGTACGTGCACTTTAATCAAAGAAGAATGCTGTTTGTATATTC